>NC_091285.1:21182598-21322598 GCF_032444005.1 Ranitomeya imitator | reverse complement strand
AATGGAGTGCGTTACACCGCGGTCCGTTAACACTGGCATTAACCCTGTGTGAGCGCTCAGCGCTGACTGCAGGGCAGTAAAGCAGCGGCCATTTCGCTGCCGGACTGTGGCCGTCGCTGATTGGTCGTGGCAATGGTCGTGGGCGTTTTGCCACGACCAATCAGCGACTTGGATTTCCATGACAGACAGAGGCCGCGACCAATGAATATCCGTGACAGACAGAAAGACAGACAGACAGACGGAAGTGACCCTTAGACAATTATATAGTAGATGTACAGTTGTGCTCAAAATTTTACATACCCTGGCAGATTTTTTGCTTTCTTGCCCTTTTTTCAGAGAATATGAATGATAACACCAAAACTTTTTCTCCACTCATGGTTAGTGGTTGGATGAAGCCATTTATTGTCAAACTACTGTGGTTTCTCTTTTTAAATCATAATGACAACCCAAAACATCCAAAAGACCCTGATCAAAAGTTCACATACCCCATTTCTTAATAGTGTGTATTGCCCCCTCTAACATCAGTGACAGCTTGAAGTCTTTTGTGGTAATTGTGGATGAGGTTCTTCAGTTTCTCAGATGGTAAAGCTGCCCACTCTTCTTGGCAAAAAGCCTCCAGTTCCTGTAAATTTTTGGGTTGTCTAGCATGAACTGCGCGCTTGAGATCTCCCCAGAGGGGCTCAATGATATTGAGGTCAGTAGACTGAGATGCCCGTTCCAGAACCTTCACTTTGTTCTGCTGTAGCCAATGGTAGGTCAACTAGGCCTTGTGTTTTGGATTGTTGTCATGTTGGAACGTCCAAGTACATCCCAAGCGCAGCTTCCGGGCTGATAAGTGCAAATTTGCCTCCAGTACTTGCTGATAACGTGCTGCATTCATCTTTCCTTCAACTTTCACAAAGTTTCCTGTGCCTCTGTAGCTCACACATCCCCAAAACATCAGCGATCCACCTCCATGCTTTACAGTAGGAATGGTGTTCCTTTCATCATAGGCCTTGCTGACCTCTCTCCAAATGTAACATTTATGGTTGTAGCCAAAAAGTTAAATTTTGGTCTCATTACTCCAAATTACCTTGTTCCAGAGGTTTTGAAGCTTGTCTTTGTGCTGTCTTGCGTATTGTAGGTGTGAGATACTTTGTGGCATTTGCGCAGTAATGGCTTTCTTCTGCCTTCTCGAGTATGCAGCCCATTTTTCTTGAATTGCCTCCTTATTGTGCATCTTGAAACAGCCGCACCGCTAGTTCTCAGAGAGTCCTGTATTTCAGCTGATGTTATTTGTGGGTTTTTCTTTGCACCCAGAATAATTTTCCTGGCAGTTGTGGACGACATTTTTGTTGGTCTACCTGACCGTGGTTTTGTTTTTACAGAGCCCCTGATTAATCACAGCGTGAACGCTGCTGACTGGCATTATCAATTCCTTGGCTATCTTTTTGTATCCCTTTCCTGTTTTATACAGTTCAACTAACTTTTCCTGTAGATCCACTGACAATTCTTTTGCTTTCCCCATGACTCGCAATCCAGAAACGTCAGTGGCTGGATGAACGATGCAAGAGTCTGTCTGGAATCCAAGAAACTCACTCAGCTTTTATGTACACACACTGATTACAAAAGCAAACAGGTCACAGGTGAGGATGTTACCTTCAGCAGCCATTCAAACCCATTTGTGTCAACTTCTGTGCATGTTAGAAGGCCAAAATCACCAGGGTGTGTGAACTTTTGATCATTTGGATGTTTTGGGTTGTCATTATGATTTAAAAAGAGACAACACAGTAGTTTGACAATAAATGGCTTCACTCAACCACTATCCTTAGGTGGAGAAAAAGTTTTGGTGTTATCATTTATAATCTATGAAAAAAGGCCAAGAAAGCAAGAATTCTGTTGGGGTATGTAAACTTTTCAGCACAACTGTATCTCTATGTGTATGTATCTATATATGTGTATGTTTTTGTATATATTTGTATATGTTGTATGTATGTATAAATGTGTATGTTTTTGTATGTATGTGTATATATTATCTATCTATATATATATCCATCCATCTTTTGAGGCTTACTATTGGAAAGTGATTCTGCCGCCTCCGGACCCCCATGTGACCGCACTACTGGTGAAAGTGACTCTCTCTCCACTACTAAGGCAAAGTGTCCTTAGAGCTGGATTTTGCCACTTGCCTGAATCAGATCCCTAGGGGTATAACCTTTTTAATCCTCTTTAGTTAATGTATTGGTGATCTTTACTTAGGCAAAATAAACAGAGCAGCTCCCAACAAAGGGGGGTCAGACTTCCTCAGTTACTCTCTGACCTCCGGGTCATGGCCTTTGTTCGTTTCTCAATGGGAGTCGCTCTCAAAGGGGCATCACAAAATAGAGAACTAATTTAGGCACGTGCAATTCAAAGAGTCACCGGGTATCGGGTTTAATGAAGCTGAACTTTTTTTTTTCCATAGGAGTAAAAAAAAAATATCTTGTTTGTTATTTATAGGAGTTGAGTATTGCTAATTATACCGCCATCTGGATGGTAATCGTACCGCAATAGCTACAGTTACCACATACACACCCGTGCCTTATACATACTAGGCCTCATTCACACCAGAGTTCTTTTTTTCCCACTTTTTTTTATTTCTATATCATAAAGTAGATGCTAATTTTGCCATCAATTGCAATTTTCGGAAGGGTCTAGAAAACAGTGCGAGAAATAAAAATAATAAAAAAAAATTTTACAAAAATTTTGTAAAAATTGTTTTGGAAAATTTTTGTCAGTTGACAATAAAAATGAATAATTTTTCACAAATTGTTTAAAATAGAAGAGAAATAGATCCATCGAGACAGATTTCTATATCTATTTATATAATAAAAAATGTAAAAAAAAAATAATTGTGAGTTTAGAGGCCTCAAAAATCACATTTTTTTTCCCCCAAAACGCAAAACCGAGTAGACCGCAAACTCTTAGATCCCCTGAGACATGAAAGCAGAAGTCGCACTGATTCGTAAAACTTTTGTATGACTATTAGATAATCAAGATGTTAGATAAATCACCGTTTATTCTATATATCCTCCATTTTTTTTTTACAACGTATGTTGTACAGCGGTATTAATAATTATAACCCTTATTCGGAATAATTGAGCACATACTTTTAAAAAAACTCTATATAGCATCCATATTCGTACGCTATATGTTAACGGTATTAATAATTATAACCCTTGTTTTGTGTAATTAAGCATAAACTTTTATAAACACTACCAATATATGTTATCGGTATTATTAATTATAACCCTTGGTCATTATCATGAAGTATAAACTTTTATATACGCTGTATATCGTCTATATTTCTACAATGTATGTTATCAGCATTATTAATTATAACCCTTATACGTAAACTTTTATAAATGCTATGTATTATCCATGTTCATACAATATATGTTATCGGTATTAATAATTCTAACCTTCTTTCGGTATATTTGAGCATTTAATAAACTATGTAAATCATCCATATGCATACAATATATGTTAACGGTATTAATAATTCTAACCATTGTTTGGTATTATTAAACATAAACTCTTATAAACTCTATGTTTCATCCACATTCATACAATATATGTTAGCGGTATTAATAATTATAATCTTCATTTGGTATATTTGAGCATTTGCGAACCAAGGTATACCACCCATTTTTATACAAGATATGTTAGTGGTATTAATCTTTGGTATAATTGAACATAAACTTGAATACATCCTGTATGTCACCGATACAGTATAATTTATACTTATTCATAGGGTATCATTGAACGTAAACTTTTATAAAAGTCTATGTATCATCAATATATACTGTATATAATATATGTTAGCTGTATTCATAATTTTAACCACTGTTCAGTATAATCGATCACATATTTAAATAAACTGAATAACCAAATGTATATTAATACGATATATGTTAGCGGTATTAATGACTATAACCCTTGTTCAGTATACTTAATCCCATACTTTAATTAACTTTATGAATAAACATCAATATTTATACAATATATGCTAGCGGTATTAATAATGATAGCCCTTGTTCGGTATACTTGATGACATACTTAAATAAACTGTATGACACATCCATATTTATACAATGCATGTTAGCGGTATTAATTATTATAACCCTTGTTTGGCATAATTGATCGCATACATGTATAAACCATAGAATGTATGTTGGTGGTATTAAAATTATAACCCTTGTTTGGTTTAATTAAACCTACACGTTAAGAAATTCTATGCATCATCAATATTCACATAATATATGTTATCGGTATCAATAATTATAACCATTGTTCAGTATTATAGAATATGTACTTTAATAAATTCTATATATGATCCATATTCATACAATATATGTTATCGGCGTTATTAATTGTAACACTTATGCGGTATAATTCAGCATGTACTTTTACGGAGGTTTTAAGGGTTAAAAAAAGAACTTTGTACCTTTCACAAAATCCTCTTTTTTTTCTCTACCGTTTCCCGAATACTGATGAGAATTAAAATCCTGTATTTTAAAAAAGGAACGAGTCGTGAAAAGCTCGGATTTATTTTGATTTTATTTTTTTTTTTTAAGTATATTTTCCTCTTTTTCAAAGTTTTATAAGATATAACACGCACTTATTATTATACAGAATACATTTTTAGATGATAGAATTTGCATGCTGGAAAATGCTGTTTACACAGTGAGGCCGGATTCATGTGGCCAAAATATGTCCACATTTTACATTCTCTATTAGGCCGGTTTAACTCAAGTGAAGTACGGCACATTTTTACAACTTCGGGTCTATTAATCCAAACTTGGATCTATAATTCAGTTAGTTTGGGTCATTGAGCCGGGACTTGCAATTGTAATAGCGGGGCACAAACAATGTGCCCTTATTATACTCGCGTGAAACTTGTCTTACAATTGCAACGTCTGGCCCCTCTGTGGGAATTTTGAACCTACCGTAACTTAGATCTCCATAAGACCCCATGGTGATCTCTGGAGGTGGGGGCAGGTATATAGAAAATCAATAACTTTTATGCCATATTATTGTTTTACTTATAACTATACGAGCACAACTGCAAAAGCAATGAGAGGAATTTGTAGGCAAATTCCCAAAATTTCAGATTCAAAAATTTCCAAACAGTCATATTCTGGCCGATTTATCTCTATTTTTGCTACGTGAGACAAATCTTTTAAGCCATAAAAAATAACACTCTTTGTAAGTAAATGTTATGAACATCGACAAACCTAATGACCCCTTCCCCCCATACACATTAGACAAATGTCGAACGAATCTGTCGATATCGAAGACTTTGGCCAACAGTTTTGGAGGCCCCAGGTAGATGACTATCAGGGAAGATAAGAATCGGCATGTCCGATTTTGAACTGCCCATCTTTTTGTTCTCCTTGAAAAAAAGCCGTGTCAGTGATGTCTGGCAGAGGCTTTCTCATAGAGAACGCAGGAGCATTCGGTGCATTTGAGAGATGGCTGAAATAGCTGTCAGGGGAACGGTCGGCCGAACCAGTGTTTGGAGGGCTTAAGACTACTTACTTGGCCATCTGCAAGAAGACAAAATGTGTTTTTAATGTCCATGTCAACCCTAAACCACCTCTAGCATTTTGCTTTACATTTCTTCATGACCCTGGAGATGAGGTATCAGCAGGAATAGCGGAATAGAAAAAAGAAATAAAGAATCTCACCACGCCATTATTGTTCGAGATTAGCCGGAAAGTTGATGATGGTTGCCAATTCCTGCTGTTGAAGCTTAGCTATTGTATAACCAACTAAGAAAATAGGATTTTCCGGCACTTCATCCATAAAATTAATTTTTTATTAGAAATGAATTTAAAAGCAGGAGAATACATCATGAAGATAAAACTTTGACCGTTTTTGGCATACGAGAACCTGCCAGCTAATTCAAGCTGTCCGGGCCAAGTGCAGCATGGATCAGAGATCGGCGTTGGTATCGACTATATAATTGTCTACGGTCCACTTCCGTCTTTCTGTCTGTCTGTCTTTCTGTCTGTCTGTAACGGAAATCCCAAGTCGCTGATTCATCTCGGCAAAACAGCCACGACCAATCAGCGACGGGCACAGTCCGGCGGCAAAATGGCTGCTCCTTACTCCCCGCAGTCAGTGCCCGCTCCATTCTCCCCTCCAGTCAGCGCTCACACAGGGTTAATGGCAGCGTCAGCGGACCGCGTTATGCCGCGGTGTAATGCACTCCGTTAACGCTGCTATTAACCCTGTGTGACCAACTTTTTACTATTGATGCTGCCTATGCAGCATCAATAGTGAAAAGATCTAATGTTAAAAATAATAAAAAAATAAAAAATAGTTATATACTCACCGTCCGTCGGCCCCTCGGATCCAGAACAGGCCTTTCCCACTCCTCGCGACGCTCCGGTGACCGCTCCATGCACTGCGATCTTGCAAGATGATGACATAGCGGTCTCGCGAGACCGCTACGTCATCATCTCGCGAGACCACAATGCACTCTTGGGACCAGAGCGCGCGAAGAGCATCGGTACCCGCTTCGCCTGGATCCGGGGGCCAACGGAAGGTGAGTATATAACTATTTTTTATTTTAATTCTTTTTTTAAACAGGGATATGATGCCCACATTGCTATATACTATATGGGCTGTGCAATATACTACGTGGGCTGTGCAATATACTACGTGGGCTGTGCAATATACTACGTGGGCTGTGCAATATACTGCGTGGGCTGTGCAATATACTACGTGGGCTGTGCAATATACTACACGGGCTGTGCAATATACTGCGTGGGCTGTGCAATATACTATGTGGGCTGTGCAATATACTACGTAGGCTTTGCAATATACTACATGAGCTGTGCAATATAGTGCGTGGGCTGTGCAATATACTACGTGGCTGTGCAATATCCTACGTGGCTGTGCAATATTCTACGTGACTGTGCTATATACTACGTGGGCTGTGCAATATCCTACGTGGCTGTGCTATATACTACATGGCTGTTATACACTACATGGGCTGTTATATACAGGTCCTTCTCAAAAAATTAGCATATAGTGTTAAATTTCATTATTTACCATAATGTAATGATTACAATTAAACTTTCATATATTATAGATTCATTATCCACCAACTGAAATTTGTCAGGTCTTTTATTGTTTTAATACTGTTGATTTTGGCATACAACTCCTGATAACCCAAAAAACCTGTCTCAATAAATTAGCATATTTCACCCATCCAATCAAATAAAAGTGTTTTTTAATAACAAACAAAAAAAACATCAAATAATAATGTTCAGTTATGCACTCAATACTTGGTCGGGAATCCTTTGGCAGAAATGACTGCTTCAATGCGGCGTGGCATGGAGGCAATCAGCCTGTGACACTGCTGAGATGTTATGGAGGCCCAGGATGCTTCAATAGCGGCCTTAAGCTCATCCAGAGTGTTGGGTCTTGCGTCTCTCAACTTTCTCTTCACAATATCCCACAGATTCTCTATGGGGTTCAGGTCAGGAGAGTTGGCAGGCCAATTGAGCACAGTAATACCATGGTCAGTAAACCATTTACCAGTGGTTTTGGCACTGTGAGCAGGTGCCAGGTCGTGCTGAAAAATGAAATCTTCATCTCCATAAAGCATTTCAGCCGATGGAAGCATGAAGTGCTCCAAAATCTCCTGATAGCTAGCTGCATTGACCCTGCCCTTGATGAAACACAGTGGACCAACACCAGCAGCTGACATGGCACCCCACACCATCACTGACTGTGGGTACTTGACACTGGACTTCAGGCATTTTGGCATTTCCTTCTCCCCAGTCTTCCTCCAGACTCTGGCACCTTGATTTCCGAATGACATGCAAAATTTGCTTTCATCAGAAAAAAGTACTTGGGACCACTTAGCAACAGTCCAGTGCTGCTTCTCTGTAGCCCAGGTCAGGCGCCTCTGCCGCTGTTTATGGTTCAAAAGTGGCTTTACCTGGGGAATGCGGCACCTGTAGCCCATTTCCTGCACACGCCTGTGCACGGTGGCTCTGGATGTTTCCACACCAGACTCAGTCCACTGCTTCCTCAGGTTCCCCAAGGTCTGGAATCGGTCCTTCTCCACAATCTTCCTCAGGGTCCGGTCTCCTCTTCTCGTTGTACAGTGTTTTCTGCCACATTGTTTCCTTCCAACAGACTTACCATTGAGGTGCCTTGATACAGCACTCTGGGAACAGCCTATTTGTTGAGAAATTTCTTTCTGGGTCTTACCCTCTTGCTTGAGGGTGTCAATGATGGCCTTCTTGACATCTGTCAGGTCGCTAGTCTAACCCATGATGGGGGTTTTGAGTAATGAACCAGGCAGGGAGTTTATAAAAGCCTCAGGTATCTTTTGCATGTGTTTAGAGTTAATTAGTTGATTCAGAAGATTAGGGTAATAGGTCGTTTAGAGAACCTTTTCTTGATATGCTAATTTATTGAGACAGATTTTTTGGGTTATCAGGAGTTGTATGCCAAAATCATCAGTATTAAAACAATAAAAGACCTGACAAATTTCAGTTGGTGGATAATGAATCTATAATATATGAAAGTTTAATTGTAATCATTACATTATGGTAAATAATGAAATTTAACACTATATGCTAATTTTTTGAGAAGGACCTGTACTACGTGGGCTGTGCTATATACTACGTGGGCTGTGCTATACACTACGTGCGCTGTTATATACTACGTGGGCTGTGTTATACACTACGTGGGCTGTGTTATACACTACTTGGGCTGCATTATATAGTGCGTGCGTGGGCTGTTATATACTACGTCAGCTGTGTTATATGCTACGTGGGCTGTTATAAACTACGTGGCTGTGTTATATGCTATGTGGGCTGTTATACACTCTGTGGGCTGTGCTATATACTCTGTGGGCTGTGCTATATACTCCGTGGACTGTGCTATATACTACGTGGCTGTGCTATATACTACGTGGCTGTGCAATATACTACGTGGCTGTGTTATGTGCTACGTGGCTGTGCTATTTACTACGTGGGCTCTTATATACTACGTGGTTGTGCTATGTACTACGTGGCTGTGCTATTTACTATGTGGGCTGTTATATACTACGTGGCTCTGCTATATACTACGTGGCCGGCTGCGAACAATCAGCGACAGGCACAGTCCGGCCGCAAATTGGCACAGGATTTGAACCACGCTTCGCTAATTGGTCGCGGTTGGCCAAATCCTGTGTATTCAATGTATTATTCTAAAATCTTAATAAATAAATTACATACATATTCTAGAATACCCGATGCGTTAGAATCGGGCCACCATCTAGTTGGTCATAAATGTTTACTGTGAAACGCGGTGGAATTTCAGAGAGAACATGTTTTGAAATGTTGTTCAGGAACCATGAATTTCAGATGACTAGTCCAGGAGGCTGGTATCTGGAGGCTTCTCTCCACCTTACTCCTCTAGATTGACAGGTCTCTCCCTATGTGTGAGCATAGAGAGAGACATGTCTGTGTAAGGGAGTGGGGATAGCAAGACTTGCCTCTTGGACTAGTCCTTCGAGATGAATGGTCCCCGACCGGCTCTTCAAAGCATGTTCCCTCTTAAATGCCACCACATTTCAGAGTAAGTCATACATGGTTGCAATACCACATCCATATTCTGGTTTATACTTTCTGTGGTTTGGGCAGCATGAATCAGCTGTCAGGATGGCAATAAAGACTCAAGATGATTCTTCGTACATATCCAAAAGACATTTTGCCAAAATCTACCAAAGAATATTTCAATTTTATAGTATTTTTTTTTTCAGAGGGTATTATATATTTTTAAATTTTATATATGGGGTAAAAAAAAAATATTGGGGGAGAAATACTATTTTCTTTAATTCACCCTTGCTTTTTGCAAACAGGTACTAGTGCTAGTTACAATTATCAATTTGTCCAGAATTATGTTTTTTTTATACTTCTTAACCAGATTTCTGGGGGGCGATTTTGTAACCCTTTGTTATATAGCTTTGAGGGTTAATAATGAACGAGATTGGTCAGGGTATGTTATTGACATGGACCAGGATCTCTACAAAGAGATCCAGCATTATTCATTAATGCTCACCCTTATTTCACTCTTACTCAGCACATTGATATGTAAGTGCCCTTTATGCTTATTTTTTCCGTTCTGAATGTCGGTATGAAAGCTCCTTTGAAGTGGTCTAGACCAGTTTCCTGAGAAACTCTATCAGAATTTCATGTTCCTACCCAAAAATAATGGTTTTGTATCCTTCACATGGGAACAGTAATATCAACCTCTGGCCGAACCTTTTCAGATAGACATAATCTCTAAAAAAATTTACTAGAAAAAATTCTACTAGTCCCAAGAAACTCTGAAGACTTCTCATGAAATTATTCTCCAATTCCCCCTGTACATTTATGACGTTACCTGAAAAACCAAGACTTTCTTGATTTCCAGAAGATTCACAAATCTCCCAGGTGTCACAGAAGCTCCCCTCGTTTTCTTTGTCATGTAACCGATCACCTGCATCCATTGGGGTGGGTACATTAAGGATCAGGAACGGGGACATAATATTTGGTGGAAATAGCCATTCATGAGATTGTAGAGCGGGAACAGTAAGGGTCAGAAACGGGGACATATTCAGACGTTGAAATGGCCATTTATGAGATTGGCCCATCCATAAGAGATCAGGTTAAAAAAAATCTACATTTTGAAAAACTGAGGCGTATGTTTGATTTTATAAAGAGTTTGTAAGTTTTTTTTTAATTTTGTGCCTTTGAAGTAGACACTTGGCGAAACATTATAGTGTGGACATAAAACTATGGCTATCCAGTGCTGAAAAATGTTCATCCTTCTATCTCTAGTGTATGGTTCAAAACAGGGTTAAGATGGAAACCATCCTGACGATGGATAATCATCACAGATGTACCGGAGAGTCGGAGAGTAATCAGTCAAATAAATATCATTTCCAATTTCTAGCGAAACACAAACATCATCAGATGCAAAAGTGAAAAACCTACTTATTAACTGACAATTTTTGTAATATCAGACTGGCCAAAAATTTGGCCTTTCATAAAGTAAATTTCATATTCAAAAAACATCCAGCATGGAGGAAAATTTTTTTACATAGATTTTTGGCAATTGATCTAAAAGATGGCAACAGGTTAAGAAAAAATATTCGGAAGCTCGCGAAACGTATTTAATATGTGACTGCAGAAATCATGAAGAAAGTTTCTGCAACCGCACTGAGCCATAATCCATGAGATTTTCTCACACACGAGGTCACATGGCCAGCTCTAATTCTGATATTCGGCAGATGACCTGCATGTACTGGATGCCATCTGTCCCTACTTTACAGATACGATGACAAGGTTTTTCGGAGAGATAGCATCCTTTCCAGCATTGGTAAAATATCCATATTTTGAACTGTATTGTAGTCACGGATTCCAATAATGTGATATGTTGCAAAACAAATGTCAATGACATAAAATAAAATAAAAGAGCAAAATAAAATCCGATAAACTCATCCAATTAAAAAATGAGACTAAAAGATCTGTGAAAAGCCAAAAATGTGTGATAAGTATTAATTTTGCACAATATTCGATCACCGTGACAAGAAATCTAAGAAACACAACCCACATCCTACCTTCTCTATATTTGCTGTCCAATTATTATTGTCAGGAACCATGTTTTGGCAAGCGGCGGCCTTTAGCAAAGCCGGTAGATCCAAAAACAAATTTCATTCAGGAGCTCTACTTTATCTTGAGATGACATCAATCCTGTCCCTACGAAATCAGTACTGGATAGGGAATAACATCATGATGTCTGGGACACCCAATAATCCCAAGAGATCAATCTGAATGGAGTGACGATCGAGCACAAACTCATCCTGTCCAATTCACTCTCTACGGGACCCATTTGTAGAGGTTCGGTGGTGGTACTAGAGGTTGGACCCTCAGCATTCAGGAAGTTATCCCCTATCATATGGGTACACTTGCTAACTTCTAAACTTGGTACATAGCCTTTAACATCATCAATCCTGTTTATACTAAATCAATACTAAAAATTGGATAGTTAATAACATTCTGATGGCCGGGACACCCATTGATCCCAAGAGGTCCAATTGAATGGGGTACCAATCAAGTATGAACTCCTCCGATCCAATACATTCTAGACGAGACTACCGGAGATAGCAGAGCATTGTATTTGGCTATCTTCAGTAGTCCCATAGAAAAGGAATGGAGTGGTGACGCGGATGCGTGAACTCCTCATTCAGAAGGGGCTTTGCAGAGCCCCAACTCTCCAGTCCGGTGGTGGTACTAGCGGTTGAACCCTTAGCGTTCAGGAAGTGATCCCCTATCCAATGGGTACACGATATCTTCTAAACTTTGTCAAAAACCTTTCACATCCTCGATCAGACCCAAGTAATACTTATTTTCTCCAGAGGACAATTAAACGATGTCCTCATAAATAACAGATGACTGGAGGTCCTTACAAGATAGCAGGGGCCCTTCTGTGATAGCAGAGAAGCCTACTACACTCTTTTTAGTATCTAATGATTAAACAACTTTTACCATACAACCCGTATGAATAGATATAAGGGTTCTAACTATTAGGACTTCCTCCAATTACCAGAACAAGGCACATTTCTACTCCTTTTTTCCCCAGATCATGGCCAAGTTTAAAGGTGCATAGGTTGGACATGCACCGTGCTACTCAGTTGAAATCTATGGCACTAAGACAAATAAATCAGTCTAGGACTTTGTGTATTTCAATTATTTCCATGGTGTGTCAAATTCTACTATTTTTAATGACTACCTGATAGATATGAGCAAAAATATTTGCACTACCCTGGTCTGGTGTCTACTTCAGTTCTCCATGATAGCTGAACAAGGGCAGGATGAACTTCGTTGATTGGCACAACATCTTGGACGCCTCTTGAGCTTACTTGACCCCCATGATTGTGCCGTGACGTTACTGGGAGCCTGGAAATTGCAAGAGGTGCCAAAGATGAATGGCATTCGAGTGGTCACCAAGGAAGTTCCACTGCCTTGGCCAACTGGTTTGGAGTACCGAAGTGGACGCCAGACCAGGGTAGTGTGTATCTTTTTTCTCATCTTTACTACCTAAGAGTCACTGACATGTGAATGGTCTTCGGACTCCAGTACCCTTTATACTGTTTACTCCAAACTTAAAATAATTTGGAAAAAATTCCCAAATCTCTAAAAAATGTTTCCATGGTATCACCAAATAAGACATTTGGATTGCGTAAAGAACAAAAAACTGTTACATTTGTACAAATGGTAAACCGTGACACACTGGTATATGTAAATTTTGGTGTACCTTTAGAGTGAGACTGATCTGAGCTGTCGTAAATCCTACCGGTCAAAAAATATTACAAATTCCGTAATAGTATCAGCCATTTTGTAGAACACAGTTTTACCGAAAAAGGTCAAATTCTAAAAATTCTAAAAATATTTCAAATAATTATCTTCCAAAATTTCAAGTTTCAATTTGTAGCGTTAATTTTTTTGTTTTGTTTTTTTAGGGGTGAGATTGTCTATAAAATCGGATCGCTGATATCTCAAAGTCGTCTGTACAATTACGGAATTTTCCAGGCAAATAAACGATGCATTATTTAGGAGGTTGTGTATCCAAATTGTAATTCCATCGATGCGAATGAACGAGCTGGCCGCCATCAGAGCCCTTCTTTATACGAGGATGAGAAAACAACAAAAAAAAAAAGGAATCTTTGTCAAAGAGAAGAGAAAAAAACATCCTTACGTCTCATAGGGCTGAGAAAAGCTGCTAAAGTAGGTCAGCAAGAATTTCTTTTGAAACCCAACCATGAAATTTTAAAATTGGCAAAGTCTTTGCTGGTTTGAATGTGCTTCACCCTTTCGAAAGCAGCTGATAAAACTACAGCTCCGGGGCAAACAGACAAAGGAGGGTCCCCATAAAACGTTGTGGATACCCCAGTAAAAAATTTGGCAGTGTGCACCCATCTGCGGAGACCTCGTAAATCTCTACGTGTCTGTTGTGCCGTGTGTGAGAACGACTCTTAGAAATGACAGCACAGTGTCTAAGCTGGTGTAAGCTTTTTTATTTATTTTTTATTTTTTTACTTTTTTGACCTCGTTGAGTGCCTTATTGTGACATATGGGGCTTTAACGAGACATTTTATCCTCTCCAGTTAAGATTCCCAATAAAGGAAAGGGCCACGTAATCTGATGACCTTATCTCCAATAAATGAAATATATAGTTAGAACTTTTCAGGGTTCTTTTCAGAATTTTTTTATTTTCTAAGGAAATGTTCAAAAGTTTTAGTTTTCCTTTTCTGAATGGTGAGGGGGGGGGGGGATTCAGTAGAAATCCTTGGCTTTCTGCTTGACTTATGCAGATAACTGGACATTTGTACAAATTTTTGCCCTTAGGCACCTTACACATGGCTATTAGTTCTCACTTGCAAGCAACACTTACGCTTTTTATTTTTTTATTTTTTTATTTGGGCTCTTTAGTTCTCTATGTCACAGGGCAAAGGCCACGATAACATAATTATTTTTTTCTTACTTCCTTTAGGCTCATTAGTTCTTAACTGCATATGACAGTGGAGCCTCTTAACATAAAATTTCATTTTCTTTTTCTATTTTTCTTTATTTTCATTTTTTTTGGCTACTTTTAGACTCATTTGCTTACTGTCACCTGTTCCATATTTATTTTTTACATTTTTATCCATTTTTTGTTGTGATTTTGAATTGTGTTGATTTTCCTTGTACTTATCTTTTTCATTATTT
This sequence comes from Ranitomeya imitator, assembly GCF_032444005.1. NCBI lineage: Eukaryota > Metazoa > Chordata > Amphibia > Anura > Dendrobatidae > Ranitomeya > Ranitomeya imitator. Next base: position 21,307,818 of record NC_091285.1, on the reverse strand, counting down.
TTTATTTTACATTTTGTTATTAATTAAATTTTTTTTTAATTATTTTTTTTTTTCGAAAACTGTCACGAGTTTTCGACAACAGGCCACACTTTTTGAAATATGTTGATTTTTTGTACTTATTTTTTCTTTCATTATTTTTTATTTTATATTTTATGTCATTCATTTATTTATTTTTTTATTTAATTGGGTTTTTTCTTAGAACTGTCATGAGTTTTCGACAACAGGCCAAACTTTTTGAAATATGTTGGTTTTTTTGTACTTATTTTTTCTTTCATTATTTTTTATTTTATTTTTTATGTCATTATTTTTTTTTTTTTATTTAATTGGGTTTTTTCTTAGAACTGTCATGAGTTTTCGACAACAGGCCACACTTTTTGAAAGATGTTGATTTTTTTTGTACTTATTTTTTCTTTGATTATTTTTTATTTTATTTTTTTATGTCATTAATTTATTTTTTTTTTAATTTAATTGGGTTTTTTCTTAGAACTGTCATGAGTTTTCGACAACAGGCTACACTTGTTGAAACGTGTTGATTTTTTTTACTTTTTCTCCTTATTTTTAATATTATTTTTATGTAATTAACTTTAATTTTTTTTATTTTTTAAAAATGTTCTTGTTTTTTTAGAACTATCATGAATTTTCGACAGTAGGCCAAACTTACTGAAATGTTTCTTTTTTTTTATTATTGTACTTTCTTATGCTCTTCTTGAACTGCCACTAATTTTTGACCACAGGCCACACTTTTTTTAATCTATTTTATGCTTTTTTTTACATTGGAATCTTTTGCCTATTTTTTTTATACTGCCTTCTTAACCTCTTTTTTTGGACTGACAAAAGGGCACAATTTTTTAATTTTTTAATTTATTTTTCTTTTTTTCCTTTTTTTCTCTTATTGCATTTACATGAGATCTTGACTTTGGTTTTACATTTTCTTGTGCTTTTTTTTTAGACTTTTTTTTCTCGACAACAGGCCAAGCTTAAACTTTTTATTTTTTTTTCTGTACGGTTCTGTTCATAACATTATTTTTTCCATATTTTTTGTACCGACTCTGTGGACAGAAAAAAAAATAGAAAAACATTTCAAACAATTTGATGCGGCCATTACGTCTTCTTCCCCATTTGTGTGTATACGCTACACAAGAACAAGCAGAGGCCTACCGGCTATAAATCAGGCCCGTGTGCCCGGTTTGCCTGCTGTTATTTGGAGCATTATTGAACCTGCCGATCAGTGACTAGCTGAGGAATGGTGTCACTGGATCCAGTAATTATCCGCCGTCCTGCCTCATTACAAGTCAGGAATTGATCACGTAGAAAGAATAACAGCGAAAGCTTCTGTCACCTGCAGGTGGCTGCGGAGGGAGCACCTGAGAGCCGCGCAGACGCAGCACAAAGCCTTCCACATCGTGGCTTGTAATGTGTTTATAGATTTTCTCGTATATTCTTCTCATCTTGTTATATATCCGGCACAGACCAGGAAAAAAAAATGCGACAAGAGAGAACGAAAAAGAAGTCGAGATCTGTAATACTGTAGGCAGCAAATATATCATCTGCTAATGAATCAGTGGAGTTCTATATATGACGTAGATATACTGAGGTCTGGATATAGATATATACACGTCTGTCTATTATATATCTGTCTATGTATCTGATATATTATCTATCTATGCTCTTTCTATTACTATTTATATCTTCCTACTCATACCTTTCTATGTAATATCTATTAGGGATAGCCCATATATTTCCTGTCATTCTATCTATTATCTATCTATCTATTATCTATTATCTATCTATCATCTATCTATTATCTATTTATTATCATCTATCTATTATCTATTTATTATCATCTATTTATTATCATCTATCTATTATCTATCTATTATCTATCTATTATCTATCTATTATCTGTCTATCTATTATCTATCTATTATCATCTATCTATTAACCATCTATTATCTATCTATCTATCTATCATCTATTATCTATTTATTATCTATCTATCTATTATCTATCTATTATCTATCTATTATCATCTATTATCTATCTATCATCTATTATCTATTTATTATCTATCTATCTATTATCTATCTATTATCTATCTATTATCATCTATTATCTATCTATCATCTATTATCTATTACCTATCTATTATCTATCTATCTATCCATTATCTATTATCTATCTATCTATCTATTATCTATCTATTTCCTATCTATTATCTATCTATCTGTCCATCTATCTATCCATTATCTGTCTATTCATCTACAAAAAGGAAAAAAGCGGTATATATATATATATATATATATGTATAAGAGCAAATGGGGCTGCAAATCTTCCCAGGCCTAAGCCTGACCGGAATAGTAGGATTCCAAAAATAGTGCAAATTTTAGGACTTTATTGGTCCAGGTGGCGACGTTTGAGTTCATAATGTGAACCCTAGCTTGTGAAAGGTTCACACTATGAACCGAAACTCTGCCACATGGGCCATTAAAGTATATATTCATCTATTAATCTATCTATCTATCTATCTATCTATCTATCTATCTATTATCTATCTATTATCTATCTATTATCTATCATCTATCTATTATCTATATCTATCTATTATCTATCTATTATCTATCATCTATTATCTATCTATTATATATTTATTATCTATCTATTATCTATCTAACTTGAATTTATCTATCCATCCCAAATCTATACATATATAGACCCAACTGTTAGATGTCAGTAGAACAATCTATGCTCTAATCCTTCTTCTGCTGTCATTGCTGAGTTCTGCTGTAAGCACAACCCTTCCAAACATGGTTAAACTCCAGCAAAAAATGGGTTGACCATTAACCGCTGTCACATGTTCTGTTTATTGTATCGTCTATTGTTTTAAACAACCTTTCCTGTTTAGTCACTTGATCATTGTTAGAAGATTTCAATTGAAATTAGAAGCTCCTGGAATTTTTTTTTTTTGCTTTACATTAGGACACCACTACTGACACAGAGACATAGAAAAAGCTAGACTACAATGTGCCGAAATGTACGTGAAAGCGTCTCTTGTGGAAAGATGAGACCAAGATGGAGCTTTTTAGTAAATAAAGCACCTAATTCTAGTGTTTACTGAAAATGGATTGAGGCCTACAAAGAAAAGAACACAGAGCCTACAGTCAAATATGGTGGAGGTTCAAAGATGTTTTGGGGTTGTTTTGCTGCTTCTGGCATTGGGTTGCTTGACTTTGTGCAATGCGTCGTGAAAACTGAGGATTACTAAAGGATTTTGGGTGGCAATGTAGAGCCCAGTGTCAGAAAGCTGAGTTTGCGTCCTACGTCTGGGTCTTCTAGCAATGACCCCAAACATAGTTCAAGAAGCACCCAGAAATGAATGGAAGCAAAGCGCTGGAGAGCACTGAAGTGGCCTGATCTAAATTCCATTGGTCTCCTGAGGATCTCCTATAATTGCTGCTGTTGGGAGAACCCTTCAAATATGAGAGACCTGGGGCAGTTTGCAAAAGAAGAGTGGGGCAAAATCCCAGCTGGGAGGTGTAAGAAGCTTGTGGATGGTTATAGGGAGCGATTGATTGCAGTTATTTATTCACAAGGGTGCGCGACCAAATATTAAGCTGAGGGTGACGACAATTTTGTTCAGCCCGCTTTTGGGGTTTTATGTGAAATTATGTCCAATTTGCCCTTTTTCTCTGTTTTTTTTGTGTTGTTCCAATACACACAAAGGAAATAAACACGTGTATAACAAAACGTGTAACTATAATAATTTTCTGGGAGAAACACTTTATTTTCTGGAACAATTTCAAGGGTGCCAACACTTTCGGCCATGACTGTAGATAGATAAATGATGAATGGATAGATAGATAGATAGATAGATAATAGATAGATACATAGATAGATAGATAATAGATAGATAATACATATAATAGATAGATAATACATATAATAGATAGATTGATAAGGGCCACGTGTGTGTTAGTCCTGTTGTGTAGGTCCTATGTTCACATTTTCCTGTATTCTTATATTTTTATGATGCTTTTACATTTATTTTGCAGCATGTTGTAGAGCTGACTAGTAATCACTATATACATCACCTCCTGGTATATATCAGGACAGCACAGATATGTTGCACGTGTAGAAGCTTTCGTAGTTTGGGTGTTTTTGGGCTCTTGGATAGTGAATGGGTTAACACGTTGCTTATTAGCTTGTTTGCATGGTGTTTTATACTGTGAAATCAAATACCCGCGGCTTCCGCAGCTTTATATGTTTTAACCCTGTATACTCTGCACATTACCGTATCTGTCCTTTTGTTTTTATTAAGACGGTATCTTCTTTTACCACTCGTGGCAAGATGGCAGCCCCGACGGGCACGTGGCAATACAGAACGGGAAGGGAGGCAGAAAACCAAGAAAGACGAAGCAGGAAGGGCTTTATACGGGGGCAGCGCAGGTGGCCATAATACGGGGTCCGCAGCTTTTACAGCCTTTCACTTGTTGCACTGTCTCACGTGTCTGTGGCTTTAAATACGGAGGTCCAGATATTATATTAAAAAAAAAAAAAGACTGAACCCGGGGCACGAAGCCAGGAGCCGAGTCTGCTGCTAGAAAGCGAAAGCGGGCTTGGAAGTTTCCAGCACGGCAGCAAACGAGGCGTTAAACTGATGTATACATATATATATCGAGAGAGACCCCCGCTGTATACTGGTGGGGTGTGGGATATTATTGGGGAGTTAATACAGAACAAACATCAGAGAAAATGTGTCCATGGTGTATTCTGGGTGCCATAAAGAAATAGTAAAAATTACTAAATATAATCATCTATATATTATCTATCTATTATCTATATATATATATATATCTTATCTATCTATTATCTGTCTATCTATTATCTATCTATCTATTATCTATCTATCTATCTATTATCTATCTATTATCTATCTATCTATTATCTATCTATCTATTATCTATCTATCTATTATCTATCTATTATCTATCTATTATCTATCATCTATTTATCTATTATCTATCTATTATCTATCTATCTATCTATCTATCTATTATCAATCTATTTTCTATCTATCTATCTATTATCTATCTATTATCTATTATCTATCTATCTATCATCTATCTATTATCAATCTATTTTCTATCTATCTATCTATCTATCTATCTATCTATCTATCTATCTATCTATCTATCTATCATCTATCTATTATCAATCTATTATCTATCTATCTATCTATCTATTATCTATCTATTCATCTAACTATTATCTACCTATCTATTATCTATATATTATCCATCTATCTATCTATTATCTATCTATCCGTCTATCTATCTTTTATCTATCTATTATTTATCTATCTATTATCTTTCTATCTATCTATCTATCTATCTATCATCTATTATCTATCTATTATCTATCTATTATCTATCTATTATCTATCTATCATCTATCTATCTATTATCTATCTATCATCTATCTATCTATTATCTATCTATCTATCTATCTATCATCTATCTATCTATTATCTATCTATTATCTATCTATTATCTATCTATCTATCTATTATCTATCTATTATCTATCTATTATCTATCTATCATCTATCTATCTATTATCCATCTATCTATCTATTATCTATCTATCTATCTATCTATCTATCTATCTATCTATCTATCTATTATCTATATATTATCAATCTATCTATTATCTATCTATCTATCTATCTATTATCTATCTATCTCTGTACATCTAGTTATCTATCACCTTTATGAGCCCGTTTCCCTGTTTTGTATTTGAGAACTGATCAATATATAACAAGACCTCATGTTCATGGTCTCCTGATTTTCACCCGGCCATCATACACATATATTAATATTTCACGATATAGTATATTAAATATGGCCTGATCACCGCACTAAGACGCTGTTCACATCCACATTATGGCCTCCGTCTCTCAGAGGCCTCAGGCGTCTAATAACTGCGGAGACTGACCCATTTGTCTTATATTGGGGCTCCACCGTGTTCATTGTTTTGATAGAACATGTTTTTTTTTTCTGCCAAATCTGAGGCTCCCCAGAAACATGTGAACTGGGACAAATACGTGTCATACTGCTTATGCATAAAACCAGCGTATATTTCCTATCTGAGGTATTAGGGTGCCGTGAGCACAGGCTATTGGGCGGTAATATAGAAATAAATGTGAACCTGCTAATAAGACATAAAACGCCTCTTTATATTATCAGGAGTTACACATCACAAAATCTACCAGATAAATAGTAAAAACAATAGTCGAAAAATACTAAACTAAAGGCCTCGGGTGTAAATACTACTCCTGTCCTGTAGACCCGGCCTAGAGAGATCGGTGTAAGATATCACAACCCATGTGTAATAATAGTATTATATACCTGCTACCTTCTAGGCCCGGCCTAGCAAGATCGGTGTAAATTATCATGACCCACACGTAATAATAATATTATATACCTGCTACCTTCTAGGCCCGGCCTAGCAAGATCGGTGTAAGTTCTCGCGAACCACAAAAAATAATAATAATATTATATACCTGCTGCTTTCAAGATCCGGCCTAGACAGATCGTTGTAACAATATCATGACCCACACGTAATAATAATATTATATACCTGCTACCTTCTAGGCCCGGCCTAGCAAGATCGGAGTAAGTTCTCGCGAACCACAAAAAAATAATAATAGTATTATATACCTGCTACCTTGTAAGTCTGGCCTAGCGAGACCAGATTTAATAATCACGACCCACAGGTAATAATAGAATTATATGCCTGCTGCTTTCTAGGCCCGGCCTAGACAGATCGTTGTAAAATTATCATGACCCACACGTAATAATAATATTATATACCTGCTACCTTCTAGGCAAGGCCTAGCAAGATCGGTGTAAGTTCTCGTGAACCACAAAAAATAATAATAGTATTATATACCTGCTAAGTCTGGCCTAGGGAGACCAGATTTAATGATCACGACCCACAGGTAATAATAGAATTATATGCCTGCTGCTTTCTAGGTCCGGCCTAGACAGATCGTTGTAAAATTATCATGACCCACACGTAATAATAGTATTATATACCTGCTACCTTGTAGGCCCGGCCTAGCAAGATCGGTGTAAGTTCTCGCGAACCACAAAAAATAATAATAATATTATATACCTGCTACTTTCAAGGTCTGGCCTAGACAGATCGTTGTAACAATATCATGACCCACACGTAATAATAGTATTATATACCTGCTACCTTGTAGGCCCGGCCTAGAGGGATCAGTATAAGTTATCACAACCCACAAGTAATAATTATAGTATTATATACCTGCTAGTTTCTAGGCCCGGCCTAGAGGGATCAGAGATCTGTGTAAATTATCACAACCCACATAAGTAAGTAATGGTATAAAATACCTGCTACCTTCTAGGTCTGGCTTAGAGAGACTGGAGCAAATTATCACGACCCACATGTAATAATAATGCTAAGTACCGGCCCAGGACATGGGGAAGAAACTGTAATCAATACACATCGGTTTATATTGAAGCGATTACTTGCAGTGCCCCCCACATCCTCCGAGCGTCCCCCACATCCTGTCGACAAGGGGCTATTTTTATGCCATTACACTTGTTGTATTATATTGTTTTTTGCCTTTTCGTTGTCATAAATATACATATCTGTGGCTACGTATACAACCGAACCTATGTAATGTAGAGTAATAGAGCACGACAAAGCAGTAATACACACATATACGTTATACATATATATACTAATATCACTGTACATGTGTTTGTACATGAATATATATTTTTTTATACATACATATAAATTTGTGCATTTATTAGTATACTTATATGTATGTTTTATATAAAATTATATAGATATATAATTACGAAGATATTCTCTTCATACGGAATTTACGAGTCTCACGTATCGGTTAATAAACGGTAATAAAACACTAAAGAGACAAATACATGACTCCCCCCTCCCCCCAGAACCGGTTCCTCTTTTTTTTTCCCGTACATAGATACAGAACCAGCAAAGTTTAGTCAAGCCGATACACGTACGATAATAGTCCCTTTCTCACTAACTCTGGACTTTCCTTTTTTTTTTTTTTCCCTTTTAATCCTCCCTCCTTCAAATTTACCAATGATGTTAAAAGTATATATTTTTCGATTACGGCGAGAGAGAATTCGATTGGTTGAGAGAAATGGCGAGAGATGACGCAACGGGACACTTGGCCGGGTAGAAATGCTGATGTATGCCAAAGCAGACGTACCAAGAACTACTGTTGCTATGAGAGAATTAGCTGGTAGAGGTCTGATTGTCCGCCCCCCTCCTTCCCTTCTCTCTCGCTCTCTCTCTCTCGGCTTTTTTGGCTTCTACCATCGAGACTGCAAACAGCTCTCTGTAAAGAAGAGAGAGGAAGAGTCCGGCGGATGTTTTCATTAGAATGAATAGGAAAAAAAATGGGGATACAGGTTAGTGAGAGCATTAAAGGCAAAAAACGTCTATACAGAAGGCGGGGGGGGGGAGGCTTCGGGAAAGAGGTACAGTTAGTACGGTGTTAACCAGGCATGACGAAAGATTGCCGCACGTCAGGCAGTCCTAATCAATTACCACCGCCCCGATTTTTTTTTTTTTTTTAATTAACCGCCAACCACACTCCTTTTTTCTTTTTTTTTTTCATCTTTTTGACAAAAGGATAATAAAAGACCCCACCTTGGTTTTCTTTCAGTCAGTTTTCCTTTTTTTTTTTTTCGACAGATCTCGATTGAGGTTTAGAAAAAAAAAAATAATATATATATAAAAAAAGAAGAGACGCCAAAAAGTTAGAAAGAAAAAAAGAAACCGGGAAGGTAGGAAAAAAAGTAAAAAAAAAAAAAAAGCTTGCAGGATATTTTTTTTTTTGTCTTGCTTCTTCGGCGGAGAGAGGGAGAGAGAGAAAAAAAAAAAAAAGTTTGTTCTGCTGAACTTAGTTGAGCTGCCTTTGGAACCGATGCCAAAAGAGGCAGGATGTTCTCCTTACAATAGCCGTACAGTGATCTGCCACAAATGGAAAAAGCCAAATGTTGGTCTTTGGGAAAGAAGGGGGGAAAAAAAAAAAAAAAGAAAAATTCATACACTCGCGCTCCTTCGTTCTTCGTCTCTCAGGCGGGTCGTCCGGTTCTGAGAAAGTGTAACATCTTTTTTTTTTGGCTGCAGGAAGAGACAATGTTGGCACCAGCGAAGGGTTAATGAGGTGCTGTGTACTTTTGTATTTTTTTTTTATATATCTTGTAGGTTTTTTTTTTTCTCACTGTCGATTTCTGATTTCTTTTATTATTTTTCTTTTTTGTTGCTGTTTTTTCTTTTTTTTATGTCGTTGCTGTTTTATTAGCTTTTTCTTTTTATAAAACGAGTGACGTTTATTTAAAATAAAGAAAAAAAAATTAAAAATGTTTCCGTGTAACCGACAACGTGACATTTGGCATGGTTTCTGCAGCTCGCTTGAGGTTATACAGGGGGAAGGGAGGGCAGGCCAGGCTGCATTATGAGTTCAGAGAGAAAATGGAGGGCAGACACTTCTGTCTCCTCCAGCATGGTGGATCTTCTGCACAATCCTCTGGCATTTTCTAGTCTTTCTCTTGCAGTCTGATTTTTTTTTCTCTCCTCCAGTAAGCACACTCAATCAAACTGCAATCATGGCAGCTGGGTTTTTTTTTCTTTTTTCAGCCCAGCAGTTGAGCTCTGTCGCCCAAGTGCTTATCAGCTTTTGACTCTGTGCCAAGATCATAGCTCAGAAAGAGCCAAGCAGCTTCGCCTCAGTTTTTGCAGATGGTTTTAAAGTGAAGGCAGCGGAGTTACTGTGGGAGAGGAGAAAGAAAGAAGCATGGGTGGGGGAAGGCAGGGCACCCACTGCTAGAGAAAACCCAACAGGGGAAGCTACATGTCACCCAAAGGAATTGGGGTGCCATTGTGTAGTCAGATTGCAGGCACACACGTCATCGTCAAATCCATGTACATGTATGTGTGTGTATAATGTATATATCACTGTACGTATGTGTGTATATAATCTACATATATACCATTGTATGTGTGTGTATATAATGTGTGTGTATATACTGTACATATATCACTGTACGTATGTGTGTATATAATGTACATATATATCACTGTATGCATGTGTGTATGTAATGTGTGTATATAATGCACATATATATCACTATATGTGTGTGTGTATATAATGTGCATACATATAAATCACTATATGTGTGTGTATGATGTATATATCACTGTACATATGTGTGTATATAATGTGTGTGTATATAATGCACATATATATCACTGTATGCATGTGTGTATGTAATGTGTGTATGTAATGTACATCTATATCACTGTATGCATGTGTGTATGTAATGTGTGTGTGTAATGCACATATATATCACTGTATGCATGTGTGTACGTAATGTGTGTGTATATAATCTACATATATATCACTGTATGCATGGGTGTATATAATGTACATATATCACTGTATGCATGTGTGTATATAATGTACATATATCACTGTATGCATGTGTGTATATAATGTACATATATCACTGTATGCATGTGTGTATATAATGTACATATATCACTGTATGCATGTGTGTATATAATGTGTGTATATAATGTACATATATATCACTGTATGCATGTGTGTATATAATGTACATATATCACTGTATGCATGTGTGTATATAATGTGTGTATATAATGTATATCACTATATGTATGTGTGAATATAATGTACATATTAATCATTACAGTGGCAAGTAAAAGTTTGGGCACCCCTGGTCAGAATTATTGTTATTGTGAACAGTTAAGCAAGTTGAAGATGAAATGATCTCTAAAAGGCCTAACGTTAAAGATAATACGTTTCCTTTGTATTTTAGGCAATATATATATATATATATTTTTTCATCTTTTAAATTTTAAAAATTACAAAAAGGAAAATGGGCCAATGCAAAAAGTTTGGGCACCCTGCATGATTAACACCTGGTAGCAGCCCCTTTTGCAAGAATCACAGCCTATAAATGCTTGTTGTAGCCAGACTAGAGTCCTTCAATTCTTGTTTGAGGGATTCTCATCCATTCTTCCTTGCAAAGTCCTGTGAGATTCCTGGGTCATCTTCCATCCTCTGCTATTCTCAGGTCTAGTCACATATTTTCAATGATGTTCAGATCAGGGGACTGTGAGGGCCATTGTAAAACCTTCACCTTGTGTCTTTTGAGGTCATCTATTGTGGATTTTGACATGTGTTTAGGATCATCATCCATTTGTAGAAGCCATCCTCTTATCAACCTCAGCTTTTTTACAGATGGTGTTATGTTTGCACCAAGAATTTGTTGAAATTTCATTGAATCCATTCTTCTCTCTACCCGTGAAATATTTCCCGTGCCACTGGCTGCAACACAACCCAAATGCAAATGCATGAATGATCCACCCCCATGCTTAATGGTAGGCGAGATGTTCTTTTCCTCAAATTTTGTGCCATTTTTTATCAATGCCACCACAACCATAGCGCACGCTGCGCTTTCACACCGGGAACATCACTCCACATGCCCTCCTCTTGGAGACCATACCTTGAATTCCATACCTCTCTTCATAAGCGCACCAGGCAGCAACCCTACTTTCTCTATGCTACAGAATCTAGCAATGTTTGACAAATACCCAGGCTGGGTCAAAATGTAACCTTTATATTGCCCTACCGATAATCTACTATTTTGAGGACTGTGGTGTATGACTACGTTTTGTACAATGAAAGACACTTCTTGAAAAATCTGTGTGAGTGCACTGACTACCCTCAATCCCTTTTTTCTCCACACATACCTTTGATCATTGTGGCCAAAGAGTTCTATTATAACCTCATCGGTACACAGGACTTGTTTAGATGTAATTTTGCATACTTCTGACACTGAATTTTATGGTGAGGATTCAGAGGAGGTTTTCTTCTCATGACTCTTCCATGAAGGCCATTTTGTGCAGGTGTCTCTGAACAGTAGAACAATGTACCACACCTCCATAGTCTGCTAAATCTTTCTCAATGTCTTCTGCAGTCAAGTAGGGGTTCTGATTTGCCTCTCTAGCAATCCTACCAGCAGTTGTAACTGAAATTTTGCTTGGGCTTCCAGACCTGATCTTGACTTCCACTGTCCTGTTAACTGCCATTTCTTAATTACATTTCGAACTGAGGAAAGGGCAATGGCTTTGCAATCTTCTTATAGCCTTATCCTGCTTTGTGGGCTTCATAGTGCTAGGCAGCTACTTAAAAGAACCCACTGCTGCTACTTTTTGGCACAAGGTTAGAGGAAATTTGCATAATCTTGCCTTTCCTATCGATGATAGTTAATAAGCCTTACATTCCTCAAAGTAGCCCCCTTTCACTCTGAAGACAGATTTACACCCCTTAGCATTCTCTCCAAAAGTTTCCTCAGGTTGTCACCTTGGATAGTTTCCAATGGGCAGGTAAGTCTCATCAAGAGTTCATTTATGGAATTGCCAGCCTTCAGAAAGTGTTTGCGACTGTTAGGTGTGTTTTGCCAAGGCAGTTTTGGTTCACAGCTCTCTACAGTGCTGAACCCTATTCTACAACTGTTATAAGCCAGAATATGGCAAGACCTGCTCAACTAACTAAAAAAAATTGTCAGTCCACCATTAGTTTAATACATTGTGGTCAGTCAATCCAGAAAATTGCTGGAGAATTGAAGATATCCTCAAGTGCAGTCATGAAAACCATCAATTGCTATAATGAAACTGGTTCTCATGAGGTCAGCCCCAGTAAGAGAAAACCAAGAATGACCACTGCTGCAGAGGATAAGTTCATCAGAGTTACTGATTGCTAACTAACAGGACCTCAGGTAACAGCTCTCATAAATGATGCACAGACATCAAGTAGAAGACTCATGTCAACATCAACTGTCCAGAAGAGACTACGAGTTTCAGTCCTTTGTGGTTGAATTGCTACAAAGGAGCCACTACTGAGGACCGGAAACACGAAGAAGGTACTTGCTCGGGCCAAGCATCACAGGGAATAGACATTAGATTAGTGTAAATCTGTACTGTGGTCTGATGAGTCAAAATTGTAGATTTTGGTACCAGACACCATATCTTTGTAAGTTGGAGAAAAGGTGAGCTCATAGTTTCTGCATGTGTGGTGCCCACAGTGAAGCATGGAGCTGGAGGTGTGAGGGTGCTTTGCTGATGACACCGTTGGTCATTTATTCTAAATTCAAGGCACACTTGCTCAGGTTAGCTACCACAGCATTCTGCAACAACGTATCATCCTATCTGGTTTGAATTTAGTGGGACCATAATTTGTGTTGCAACAGGACAATGAACTACCGTAAAACACACTTTAAGGTTATGTAAGGGCTATGTGACCAAAAAGGAGAGGGATAAAGGTTGCGTTAGATGACATGGCCTCCACACTTACCGATCCTCAACCCATTGTGATGGTTTGGGATGAGTCGGATGCAGAGTGAAGGCAAAGTCGACAAAAAATGCACAGAACCTCTGGGAACTCCTTCAAAATTGTTGGAAGACATCCAAGATGACCACCTGATCAAGCTGCTGGAAAGAATACCAAGGGGGTATAAAGCTGTCAACAGAAGAAACAAAGAGGATTTGAGATATCTAAAGTTTAACACATATTCTGGTTTGTTTCACTCCTTGCTTTCATATGTGTACCTTCGTGGTTTTGCTTCCTCCAGTCTGAATCTACAATGTACACATTCCTATAAGAACAAGGAAAACCATTGCATGAAGAGGTGTGTCCAAACTTCTGACCAGTATTGTTTATATATACTGCTCAAAAAAATAAAGGGAACACTAAAATCCCACATCCTAGATACCACAGAATGAAATATTACATTTGTAAATCTTTATTCATTACATAGTGGAATGTGTTGGGTACAATAAAACCTAAAAATGATCAACGTAAATCACAACTAATATCCCATGGATGTCTGGAGTTGGAATGATGCTCAAAATTAAAGTGGAAAATGAAGTTACAGGCTGATCCAACTTCAGTGGAAATGCCTCAAGACAAGGAAATGATGCTCACTAGTGTGTGTGGCCTCCACGTGACTGCATTATCTCGATACAATGCCTGGGCATACTCCTGATGAGGCGGCAGATGGTCTCCTGAGAGATCTCCTAGACCTGAACTAAAGCATCCGCCAACTCCTGGACAGTCTGTGGTGCAATGTGACGTTGGTTGATGGTGCGAGACATGATGTCCCAGATGTGTTCAATCGGATTCAGGTCTGGGGAACGGGCGGGCCAGTCCATATCTTCAGTGCCTTCATCTTGCAGGAACTGCTAACAGTCCAGCCACATGAGGTCTGGCATTGTCCTGCATTAGGAGGAACCCAGGGCCAACCGCACCAGCATATGGTCTCACAAGGGGTCTGAGGATCTCATCTCGGTACCTAATGGCAGTCAGGCTACCTCTGGTGAGCACATAGAGGGCTGTGTGGCCCTCCGAAAGAAATGCCATCCCACACCGTTACTGACCCACTGCCAAACCGGTCATGCTGAAGGATGTTGCAGGCAGCAGATCGCTCTCCATGGCATCTCCAGACTCTGTCACATGTGCTCAGTGTGAACCTGCTTTCATCTGTGAAGAGCACATGGTGCCAGTGGTGAATTTGCCAATCCTGGTGTTCTGTGGCAAATGCCAAGCGTCCTGCACGGTGTTGGGCTGTGAGCACAACCCCAATCTGTGGACGTCGGGCACTCAGACCATCCTCATGGAGTCGGTTTCTAACCATTTGTGCAGACACATGCACATTTGTGGCCTGCTGAAGGTCATATTGCAGTCTCTGGCAGTGCCCCTCCTGTTCCTCCTTGCACAAATGCTGAGGGAGCGGTCCTGCTGCTGGGTTGTTGCCCTCCTACTGCCCCTCCACGTCTCCTGGGGTACTGGCCTGTCTCCTGCTCCAGGACAGCTCTGGACACCACACTGACAGACACAGCAAACCTTCTTGCCACAGCTCGCATTGATGTGCCATCCTGGATGAGCTGCACTACTTGAGCCACTTGTGTGGGTTGTAGAGTCCGTCTCTGTTGTGAATTCTGTGGCAGAGCTCCCTCCTGTGGTCACAAGTGGTACTTCGGCTGGTTCTCTCTGTGAGCTTCCGTTGGTGGAGGAAAGTGGTACTGCGGCTTCTGAGTTTCCTTCCTCAGGTGATGTGGTGAAGTCGTTAGGTGCTGCTCTATTTAACTCCACCTAGTGCTTTGAGCCTGGCCTCCAGTCAATGTTCTAGTATTGGACCTGTTTCCTCCTGGATCGTTCCTGTGGCCTGCTGCTCTGCATAGCTAAGTTCCTCTTTGCTATTTGTTTGCTGTTTTTTTCTGTCCAGCTTGTCAATTTGTTTTTTACTGCTTGCTGGAAGCTCTGGGACGCAGAGGGTGTACCTCCGTGCCGTTAGTTCGGTACGGAGGGTCTTTTTGCCCTCTTTGCGTGGTATTTGTAGGGTTTTGTGTTGACCGCAAAGTTACCTTTCCTATCCTCGCTCTGTTCAGAAAGTTGGGCCTCACTTTGCTAAATCTATTTCATCTCTACGTTTGTCTTTTCATCTTAACTCACAGTCATTATATGTGGGGGCTGCCTTTTCCTTTGGGGTATTTCTCTGAGGCAAGGTAGGCTTATTTTCTATCTTCAGGCTAGCTAGTTTCTCAGGCCGTGCCGAGTTGCATAGGGAGCGTTAGGCGCAATCCACGGCTGCCTTTAGTGTGGTTTGAGAGGATTAGGGATTGCGGTCAACAGAGTTCCCACGTCTCAGAGCTCGTTCTTGTTTTTTGGGTTATTGCCAGGTCACTGTATGTGTGCTGACTTCTATGTCCATTGTGGTACTGAATTACCTTTCATAACAGTACTGGAGGCCCAAAGTACTAATGATTCCCAATAGAGGGAAAAAAGAAGTTCTGAGACCATTTTTTTTTCTTTGCACTGTGTTTTGCCTTTTTTTTCCCCTAGACATTTGGGTGGTTCAGGACACAGGTGCAGCAATGGACATTAAAGGTCTGTCTTCATGTGTGGATCAGCTCACAGCAAGAGTACAAAGTATTCAAGACTTTGTGGTTCAGAATTCTATGTTAGAACCGAGAATTCCTATTCCTGATTTGTTTTTTGGAGATAGAACTACATTTCTGAGTTTCAAAAATAATTGTAAACTATTTCTGGCTTTGAAACCTCGCTCCTCTGGTGACCCAGTTCAACAAGTTAGGATAGTTATCTCTTTTTTGCGTGGCGACCCTCAGGACTGGGCATTTTCTCTTGCGTCAGGAGATCCTGCATTAAGTAATATCGATGCATTTTTCCTGGCGCTCGGATTGCTGTACGATGAGCCTAATTCTGTCGATCAGGCAGAGAAGAATTTGCTGGCTCTGTGTCAGGGTCAGGATGAAATAGAGGTATATTGTCAGAAATTTAGAAAGTGGTCCGTACTCACTCAGTGGAATGAAGGTGCGCTCGCAGCTATTTTCAGAAAAGGTCTCTCTGAAGCCCTTAAGGATGTCATGGTGGGATTTCCTATGCCTGCTGGTTTGAATGAGTCTATGTCTTTGGCCATTCAGATCGGTCGACGCTTGCGCGAGCGTAAATCTGTGTACCATTTGGCGGTATTACCTGAGCTTAAACCTGAGCCTATGCAGTGCGATAGGACTTTGACCAGAGTTGAACGGCAAGAACACAGACGTCTGAATGGGCTGTGTTTCTACTGTGGTGATTCCACTCATGCTATCTCTGATTGTCCTAAGCGCACTAAGCAGTTCGCTAGGTCTGCCACCATTGGTACGATACAGTCAAAATTTCTTCTGTCTGTTACCTTGATCTGCTCTTTGTCATCGTATTCTGTCAAGGCATTTGTGGACTCAGGCGCTGCTCTGAATTTGATGGACTTGGAGTATGCTAGGCGTTGTGGGTTTTTCTTGGAGCCCTTGCAGTGTCCTATTCCATTGAGAGGAATTGATGCTACGCCTTTGGCCAAGAATAAGCCTCAGTAATGGACCCAGCTGACCATGTGCATGGCTCCTGCACATCAGGAGGTTATTCGCTTTCTGGTGTTGCATAATCTGCATGATGTGGTTGTGTTGGGGTTGCCATGGCTACAAGTCCATAATCCAGTATTAGATTGGAAATCCATGTCTGTGTCCAGCTGGGGTTGTCAGGGGGTACATGGTGATGTCCCATTTCTGACTATTTCGTCATCCACCCCTTCTGAGGTTCCTGAGTTCTTGTCTGATTACCGGGATTTATTTGATGAGCCCAAGTCCGATACCCTACCTCCGCATAGGGATTGTGATTGTGCTATCGATTTTATTCCTGGTAGTAAATTCCCAAAAGGTCGACTGTTTAATTTATCTGTGCCTGAGCACGCCGCTATGCGGAGTTATGTGAAGGAGTCTTTGGAGAAGGGGCATATTCGCCCGTCATCGTCGCCATTAGGAGCAGGGTTCTTTTTTGTAGCCAAGAAGGATGGTTCACTGAGACCTTGTATAGATTACCGCCTTCTAAATAAGATCACGGTTAAATTTCAGTACCCCTTGCCATTGTTATCTGATTTGTTTGCTCGGATTAAGGGGGCTAGTTGGTTCACCAAGATAGATCTTCGTGGTGCGTATAATCTTGTGCGTATTAAGCGAGGCGATGAGTGGAAAACTGCATTTAATACGCCCGAGGGCCATTTTGAGTATCTAGTAATGCCATTCGGACTTGCCAATGCTCCATCAGTGTTTCAGTCCTTTATGCATGACATCTTCCGAGAGTACCTGGATAAATTCCTGATTGTGTACTTAGATGACATTTTGATCTTCTCGGATGATTGGGAGTCTCATGTGAAGCAGGTCAGAACGGTGTTTCAGGTCCTGCGTGCTAATTCTTTGTTTGTGAAGGGATCAAAGTGTCTCTTTGGTGTTCAGAAGGTTTCATTTTTGGGGTTCATCTTTTCCCCTTCTGCTATCGAGATGAACCCTGTTAAGGTCCAAGCCATCCATAATTGGACTCAGCCGACATCTCTGAAAAGTCTGCAAAAGTTCCTGGGCTTTGCTAATTTTTATCGTCGCTTCATCTGCAATTTTTCTAGTATTGCTAAACCATTGACCGATTTGACCAAGAAAGGTGCTGATTTGGTCAATTGGTCTTCTGCTGCGGTGGAAGCTTTTCAAGAGTTGAAGCGTCGTTTTTCTTCTGCCCCTGTGTTGTGTCAACCAGATGTTTCGCTTCCGTTCCAGGTCGAGGTTGATGCTTCTGAGATTGGAGCAGGGGCTGTTTTGTCGCAGAGAAGTTTTGATTGCTCGGTGATGAAACCATGCGCCTTCTTTTCCAGGAAGTTTTCGCCTGCTGAGCGAAATTATGATGTGGGCAATCGAGAGTTGCTGGCCATGAAGTGGGCATTCGAGGAGTGGAGTCATTGGCTTGAAGGAGCTAAGCATCGCGTGGTGGTCTTGACTGATCATAAGAACTTGACTTATCTCGAGTCCGCCAAGCGGTTGAATCCTAGACAAGCTCGTTGGTCGTTGTTTTTTGCCCGTTTTGACTTTGTGATTTCATACCTTCCGGGCTCTAAAAATATGAAGGCGGATGCTCTGTCTAGGAGTTTTGTGCCCGACTCTCCGGGTGTATCTGAGCCGGCGGGTATCCTCAAAGAGGGAGTAATTGTGTCTGCCATCTCCCCTGATTTGCGGCTGGTGCTGCAAAAATTTCAGGCTAATAAACCTGATCGTTGCCCAGCGGAGAAACTGTTTGTCCCTGATAGGTGGACGAATAAAGTTATCTCTGAGGTTCATTGTTCGGTGTTGGCTGGTCATCCTGGAATCTTTGGTACCAGAGAGTTAGTGGCTAGATCCTTTTGGTGGCCATCTCTGTCGCGGGATGTGCGTACTTTTGTGCAGTCCTGTGGGATTTGTGCTCGGGCTAAGCCCTGCTGTTCTCGTGCCAGTGGGTTGCTTTTGCCCTTGCCGGTCCCGAAGAGGCCTTGGACACATCTCTATGGATTTTATTTCAGATCTTCCCGTCTCTCAAAAGATGTCAGTCATTTGGGTGGTCTGTGATCGCTTCTCTAAGATGGTCCATTTGGTACCCTTGTCTAAATTGCCTTCCTCCTCTGATTTGGTGCCATTGTTTTTCCAGCATGTGGTTCGTTTACATGGCATTCCAGAGAATATCGTTTCTGACAGAGGTTCCCAGTTTGTTTCGAGGTTTTGGCGAGCCTTTTGTGGTAGGATGGGCATTGACTTGTCTTTTTCCTCGGCTTTCCATCCTCAGACTAATGGCCAGACCGAACGAACCAATCAGACCTTGGAAACATATCTGAGATGCTTTGTTTCTGCTGATCAGGATGACTGGGTGTCCTTTTTGCCTTTGGCTGAGTTCGCCCTTAATAATCGGGCCAGCTCGGCTACCTTGGTTTCACCGTTTTTCTGCAACTCTGGGTTCCATCCTCGTTTCTCTTCAGGGCAGGTTGAGTCTTCAGACTGTCCTGGTGTGGATACTGTGGTGGACAGGTTGCAGCAGATTTGGACTCATGTAGTGGACAATTTGACTTTGTCCCAGGAGAAGGCTCAACGTTTCGCTAATCGCAGACGCTGTGTGGGTCCCCGACTTCGGGTTGGGGACTTGGTTTGGTTATCTTCTCATCATATTCCTATGAAGGTTTCCTCTCCTAAGTTTAAACCTCGTTTTATTGGTCCGTATAGGATTTCTGAGGTTCTTAATCCTGTGTCTTTTCGTCTGACCCTTCCAGATTCTTTTTCCATACATAACGTATTCCATAGGTCAGTTGCGGAGATACGTGGCACCTATGGTTCCATCTGTTGATCCTCCTGCCCCGGTTTTGGTGGAGGGGGAGTTGGAGTATATTGTGGAGAAGATTTTGGATTCTCGTGTTTCAAGGCGGAAACTCCAGTATCTGGTTAAGTGGAAGGGTTATGCTCAGGAAGATAATTCCTGGGTCTTTGCCTCTGATGTCCATGCTCCCGATCTTGTTCGTGCTTTTCATATGGCTCATCCTGGTCGTCCTGGGAGCTCTGGTGAGGGTTCGGTGACCCCTCCTCAAGGGGGGGGGGTACTGTTGTGAATTCTGTGGCAGAGCTCCCTCCTGTGGTCACAAGTGGTACTTCGGCTGGTTCTCTCTGTGAGCTTCCGTTGGTGGAGGAAAGTGGTACTGCGGCTTCTGAGTTTCCTTCCTCAGGTGATGTGGTGAAGTCGTTAGGTGCTGCTCTATTTAACTCCACCTAGTGCTTTGAGCCTGGCCTCCAGTCAATGTTCTAGTATTGGACCTGTTTCCTCCTGGATCGTTCCTGTGGCCTGCTGCTCTGCATAGCTAAGTTCCTCTTTGCTATTTGTTTGCTGTTTTTTTCTGTCCAGCTTGTCAATTTGTTTTTTACTGCTTGCTGGAAGCTCTGGGACGCAGAGGGTGTACCTCCGTGCCGTTAGTTCGGTACGGAGGGTCTTTTTGCCCCCTTTGCGTGGTTTTTGTAGGGTTTTGTGTTGACCGCAAAGTTACCTTTCCTATCCTCGCTCTGTTCAGAAAGTTGGGCCTCACTTTGCTAAATCTATTTCATCTCTACGTTTGTCTTTTCATCTTAACTCACAGTCATTATATGTGGGGGCTGCCTTTTCCTTTGGGGTATTTCTCTGAGGCAAGGTAGGCTTATTTTCTATCTTCAGGCTAGCTAGTTTCTCAGGCCGTGCCGAGTTGCATAGGGAGCGTTAGGCGCAATCCACGGCTGCCTTTAGTGTGGTTTGAGAGGATTAGGGATTGCGGTCAACAGAGTTCCCACGTCTCAGAGCTCGTTCTTGTTTTTTGGGTTATTGCCAGGTCACTGTATGTGCGCTGACCTCTATGTCCATTGTGGTACTGAATTACCTTTCATAACACGTCTCATGCTACCACTAGTGTGAAAGCACAACCAACATTCAAAAGTGACCAAAACATCAGCCAGAAAGCATTGGTACTGAGGTGTGGTCTGTGGTCCCCACCTGCAGAACCACTCCTTTATTAAGTGTGTCTTGATAATTGCCAATAATTTCCATCTGTTGTCTATTCTATTTGCACAACAGCATGTGAAATTGATTGTCAATCAGTGTTGCTTCCTAAGTGGACAGTTTGATTTCACAGAAGTTTGATTTACTTGGAGTTATATTCTGTTGTTTAAGCGTTCCCTTTATTTTTTTTGAGCAGTGTGCGTGTATATATATATATATATATATATATATATATGTATATATATATCTATATATATAATTGTCTAAGGGTTTTTCTGTCTGTCTGTCTGTCTGTCCTGAAAAACCCGCGTGTCTGATTGGTCGAGGCCGCTAGGCCTCGACCAATCAGCGACGGGCACAGCATGGCGATGATGATGTCATAAAGGTTGCCTCGACCAATCAGTGACGGGCACAGTCTGCCGCGAATTTGCCTCGACCAATCAGCGACGGGCACAGTATCGACGTAGATGTCATAATGGTTGCCATGGTGACGATGATGTCATAAAGGTTGCCTCGACCAATCAGCGACGGGCACAGTCTGCCGCGAATTCTGGAATCACCATTGTCCATATACTACGGGGACATGCATATTCTAGAATACCCGATGCGTTAGAATCGGGCCACAATCTAGTATTTTATATATATACAGTACAGACCAAAAGTTTGGACACACCTTCTCACTTAAAGATTTTTCTGTATTTTCATGACTATGAAAATTGTAAATTCACACCGAAGGCATCAAAAATGTGAAATTATATACTTAACAAAAAAGTGTGAAACAACTGAAAATATGTCTTAGATTCTAGGTTCTTCAAAGTAGCCACCTTTTGCTTTGATGACTGCTTTGCACACTTTTGGCATTCTCTTGATGAGCTTCAAGAGGTAGTCACCGGGAATGGTTTTCACTTCACAGGTGATCTGTCAGGTTTAATAAGTGGGATTTCTTGCCTTATAAATGGGGTTGGGACCATCAGTTGTGTTGTGCAGAAGTCTGGTGGATACACAGCTGATAGTCCTACTGAATAGACTGTTAGAATTTGTATTATGGCAAGAAAAAAGCAGCTAAGTAAAGAAAAACGAGTGGCCATCATTACTTTAAGAAATGAAGGTAAGTCAGTCCAAAAAATTGGGAAAACTTTGAAAGTGTCCCCAAGTGCAGTGGCAAAAACCATCAAGTGCTACAAAGAAACTGGCTCACATGAGGAACGCCCCAGAAAAGGAAGACCAAGAGTCACCTCTGCTTCTGAGGATAAGTTTATCCGAGTCACCAGCCTCAGAAGTCGCAGGTTAACAGCAGCTCATATTAGAGACCAGGTCAATGTCACACAGAGGTCTAGCAGCAGACACATCTCTAGAACAACTGTTAAGAGGAGACTTTGTGCCACAGGCCTTCATGGTAAAATAGCTGCTAGGAAACCACTGCTAAGGACAGGCAACAAGCAGAAGAGACTTGTTTGGGCTAAAGAACACAAGGAATGGACATTAGACCAGTGGAAATCTGTGCTTTGGTCTGATGAGTCCAAATTTGAGATCTTTGGTTCCAACCACCGTGTCTTTGTGCGACGCAGAAAAGGTGAACGGATGGACCCTACATGCCTGGTTCCCACCGTGAAGCATGGAGGAGGAGGTGTGATGGTGTGGGGGTGACACTGTTGGGGGTTTATTCAAAATTGAAGGCATACTGAACCAGCATGGCTACCACCGCATCTTGCAGCGGCATGCTATTCCATCCGGTTTGCGATTAGTTGGACCATCATTTCTTTTTCAACAGGACAATGACCCCAAACACACTTCCAGGGTGTGAAAGGGCTATTTGACCAAGAAGGAGAGTGATGGGGTGCTACGCCAGATGACCTGGCCTCCACAGTCACCAGACCTGAACCCAATCGAGATGGTTTGGGGTGAGCTGGACGCAGAGTGAAGGCAAAAGGGCCAACAAGTGCTAAGCATCTCTGGGAACTCCTTCAAGATTGTTGGAAGACCATTCCCGGTGACTACCTTTTGAAGCTCATCAAGAGAATGCCAAGAGTGTGCAAAGCAGTCATCAAAGCAAAAGGTGGCTACTTTGAAGAACCTAGAATATAATACATAATTTCAGTTGTTTCACACTTTTTTTGTTAAGTATATAATTCCACACGTGTTAATTCATAGTTTTGATGCCTTCAGTGTGAATGCACAATTTTCATAGTCATGAAAATACAGAAAAATCTTTAAATGAGAAGGTGTGTCCAAACTTTTGGTACGGTATTTATATAAATATAATATATATATAACAGTACTGTGCAAAAGTTTTAGGCAGGTGTGGGAAAAAAAGGCAAAGCAGGAAAGCTTTCAAAATTAGAAGTGATAATAATTTATTTTGACAAATTATGAAAATATTAAGCGAATGAACAAAAGAAGAATGTAAATCAAATCAATATATGGTGACTGCTCTTTGCCTTCATCAGTACTTTTAGGTACTTGTCACTTGCACACAGTTTTTGAAGAAAGTTGGCAGGGAGGTTGTTACAAACATCCTGAAGAACTGACCACAGATCTTCTGTGGATGTCGCTTGAGCAAATCCTTCTGTCTCGTCTTGTAATCCTAGTCAGACTCGATGATGTTGATCATAGGGCTCTGTGGGGGCCGGATCATTACTTGCAGGACTTTGTTCTTCTTTCATGTCACAGGTCATACACCATTTCAAGCACAGCAACTAGACACAAGGTAGCTATACTGCATCAGCAAGGTTTCTCTCAGGTAAAGATTTCAAAGTAGCTTGGGGTTTCAATGTGTTCAAACTCTTTAGAAAAGGCAACAAGAAATGGATAACAAAAGGGACTTTGAGATAGCGGTCAGCCAAGGAGTCTTAGTGCAACAGATGAAATATACTTCCCTTCAAAATTGGAAGATGTCCAGCAGTGCCATCAACTCAGAACTGGCAGCAACCAGTGAGAAGAAAAAGTCTGGCCAGAAGTGGTCTTCATACCTTCAACAAGGAACTAAGGCCAAGTTACTCAACTATGAACAAAAACACAGGAACTGGGGTTCAGAAAAATGGCAGTAGGTCCTCTGGACTGTGGAGTCACAATGTGAAATATTTGGCTGTAATAGAAGGCAGTTTGTTCACTGAAGCCTTGGAGAGTGGCACGATAATGAGGATGTGCAGGAAAAATGAAGCATAGGGGAGGGTCCTGACAAGTTTGAGGCTGTGTTTCTGCAAATGTACGAGTGGATATGGTCACGATTAAGGGTACTTCTCCATCATACAACACCCTGAGGAAGGCGTCTGATTGGTTCTAAATTTATTCTACGGCATGACAACGACCCCAAACATCCATCCAATGTCATTAAGAATCAGGAGTCCTGGAATTGATGATCCGGCCCCTGAAGAGCCCCAATTTCACATCATCCAGTCTGTCTGGGATCACGTGAAAAGACAGAAGGATTTGCACAAGTAAAATCCACAGAATATCTGGGGTCAAGTCTCCAAGATGTTTGGAACAACCTCCTGCCAAGTTCTTTCAAAAACTGTGTGGAAGTACAAGTACCTAGAAGATGTGGTGAAAGGGGGGGTCACCAAATATTGATGGGATTTAGATTTCTCATTTGTTCATACACTTTGCATTTTACAAATTGATAATAATAAACTATTTATACTTCTATTTTTTAAAGCTCCTTACTTGGCAGCATTTTTCCACACTTTTGCTCAGTACTGTATATCCACATGTCTATATACTCTCCATACATGTGTGTATATATCTATAGTTATAGCAGCACGGTGGCTCAGTGGTTAGCACTGCAGGCTTGCAGCGATGGAGTCCTGGGTTCAAATCCCACCAAGTATAACATCTGCAAGGAGTTTGTATGTTCTCTCTGTATTTGCGTGGGTTTCCTCGCGTTCTCCGGTTTCCTCCCACATTTCAAAGACATACTGATAGGGAATTTAGATTGTGAGCCCCAACAGGGACAGCGATGATAATGTGTGCAAAACTGTAAAGCGCTGCGGAATATGTTAGCGCTATATAAAAATAATGATTATTATTATAGCCGCCACCATGCTTCTTACAGACGCTTAATACAATCACCCCTTTAATTATCACTGAATTAATAACAACTCATATATACTGGCTGTATATAACAGTACGGGCCTGAGGGCGTTTTAATTTTTTTTCCCTGCAGGAGGTAGTTAGTATATGAGGAAGGAGCGGAACAATGCCGAGTTAATATTTACTAGGAAATCTGGCAGTCATTGGAGTGAATAATAATGGTACTGTAGAGGCTGGGTTCCAGCAAATAGATCCTGGTGAGGGTGCGGTTGTACCAGTGTGTACGGTGTATGTGTGCGTATGTGTATATTTATATGTTTGTGTGTATGTATATGTGTGTGTATATGTGTGTGTCTATATGTGTATATATTATACTTGTGTATACACAGTCGTGGCACCCTTGAAATTGTTCCAGAAAATGAAGCATTTCTCCCAGAAAATTATTGTAACTATGCACGTTTTGTTACACACATATTTATTTCCTTTGTGTGTATTGGAATAGCACAAAAAAAAACTGAAAAAAGGCAAATTGAACATCATTTCACACTATCCCCCAAAAATGGGCAAAAAATTCCGGGTAAACAACTTTGTTTCAAGCATGTGATGCACGTTCAAACTCACCTGTGGCAAGTAACAGATGTGGGCAAAATAAAAATCACACCTGAAACCAGATAAAAAGGTGAGAAGTTGACTCAGTCCTTTGCTTTGTGTGTCTGTGTGTGCCACACTAAGCATGGGAAACAGAAAGACTAGAAGAGAACTGTCTGAGGACTTGAGAACTAAAATTGTTGAAAAATATCAACAATCTCAAGGTTACAAGTCCATCTCCAGAGATCTTGATGTTATTTTATCCACGGTGCGCAACTTAATCAAGAAGTTTACAAGCCATGGCACTGTAGCTAATCCACCTGGTCATGGACAGCAGAGAAAAATTGATGAAAGGTTGCAACACAGGATAGGCCGGATTGAGGATAAATAGCCCCAATCAAGTTCCAAACAAATGCAAGCTGTCCTGCAGGCTCAGCGTGCATCAGTGTCAGTGCAAACTATCTGTCAACATTTGAATGAAATGAAAGGCTATGGCAGGAGACCCAGGAGGACCCCACTGCTGACACAGAGACAACAAAACCTACACTGCAGTTTGCCAAAATGATGTACGTAAGCCAACATTTTTCTGAGAAAGCATCTTGTGGACAGATGAGACCAAGATAGAGTTTTTTGGTAAAGCACATCATTCTACTGTTTACCAAAAATGGAATGAGGACTACAAAGAAGAGAACACAGTACCTACAGTCAAATATGGTGGAGGTTCAAAGATGTTTTGGAGTTGTTTTGCTGTATATGGCACTGGGTAACTTGACTATGTGCAAGGCATCATAAAATCTGAAGATCACTGTTGTGAATTCTGTGGCCAAGCTCCCTCCTGTGGTCGTGAGTGGTACTTCGGCTGGTTCTGTCTATGAGCTTCCTTTGGTGGATGAGAGTGATACTGCGGCTTCTGAGTTTCCTTCCTCAGGTGATGAGGTTAAGTCGTTAGGTGCTGCTCTATTTAACTCCACTTAGTGCTTTGATCCTGGCCTCCAGTCAATGTTCTAGTATTGGTCTTGCTTCCTCCTGGATCGTTCCTGTGGCCTGTCTATCCTGCATAAGCTAAGTTTTGCTTGTGTTATTTTTGTTTGCTATTTTTTCTGTCCAGCTTGCTATATTGGTTTTTCTTGCTTGCTGGAAGCTCTGGGACGCAGAGGGAGCACCTCCGTACCGTTAGTCGGTGCGGAGGGTCTTTTTGCCCCCTCTGCGTGGTTGTTTGTAGGGTTTTGTGTTGACCGCAAAGCAATCTTTCCTATCTTCGGTCTGTTCAGTAAGTCGGGCCTCACTTTGCTAAATCTATTTCATCTCTGCGTTTGTATTTTCATCTCAACTCACAGTCATTATATGTGGGGGGCTGCCTTTTCCTTTGGGGTATTTCTCTGAGGCAAGGTAGGCTTATTTTTCTTTCTTAGGGCTAGCTAGTTTCTCAGGCTGTGCTCAAGGCGCATAGGACTGGTCAGGAGCGCTCCACGGCTACCTCTAGTGTGGTGTGATAGGATTAGGGATTGCGGTCAGCAGAGTTCCCACGTCTCAGAGCTCGTCCTATGTTTTTGGTAATTGTCAGGTCACTTTGTGTGCTCTGAACTTCAAGGTCCATTGTGGTTCTGAATTACCTGTTCATAACAGTACTGGAGGCCCAAAGTACTAATGCTTCTCAATAGAGGGAAAAGAGAAGTTCTGAGACCATTTTTTTTTCTTTGCACTGTGTTCTGTCTTTCTTTTCCCCTTTACATCAGGGTGGTTCAGAACACAGGTGTGGACATGGACATTCAGGGTCTGTCCTCTTTGATGGATAATCTCACTATAAGTGTACAGAACATTCAAGATTTAGTGGTTCAGAATCCTATGTTAGAACCTAAAATTCCTATTCCTGAGTTATTTTCTGGAGATAGAGCTAAGTTTTTGAATTTTAAAAATAATTGTAAACTATTTCTGGCTTTGAAACCCCGCTCCTCTGGTGACCCAGTTCAACAAGTTAAGATCATTATTTCTTTATTACGTGGCGACCCTCAAGACTGGGCATTTTCCCTTGCGCCAGGAGATCCTGCATTATGTAATATTGATCCGTTTTTTCTGGCGCTCGGATTGCTGTACGATGAACCTAATTCAGTGGATCAGGCAGAGAAAAATTTGCTGGCTCTGTGTCAGGGTCAGGATGAGATAGAGATTTGTCAGAAGTTTAGAAAGTGGTCCGTGCTCACTCAATGGAATGAATGTGCGCTGGCAGCTATTTTCAGAAAGGGTCTCTCTGAAGCCCTTAAGGATGTCATGGTGGGATTTCCTATGCCTGCTGGTCTGAATGAGTCTATGTCTTTGGCCATTCAGATCGGTCGACGCTTGCGTGAGCGTAAATCTGTGCACCATAAACCTGAGCCTATGCAGTGCGATAGGACTTTGACCAGAGCTGAAAGGCAAGAACACAGACGTCAGAATGGGCTGTGTTTCTACTGTGGTGATTCCACTCATGCTATCTCCGATTGTCCTAAGCGCACTAAGCGGTTCGCTAGGTCTGCCACCATTGGTACGATACAGTCGAAATTTCTTTTGTCCGTTACTTTGATCTGCTCTTTGTCTTCCTATTCTGTCATGGCATTTGTGGATTCAGACGCTGCCCTGAATTTGATGGACTTGGAGTTTGCTAGGCGCTGTGGGTTTGTCTTGGAGCCCTTGCAGTGTCCTATTCCATTGAGAGGAATTGATGCTACGCCTTTGGCCAAGAATAAGCCTCAGTATTGGACCCAGCTGACCATGTGCATGGCTCCTGCGCACCAGGAGGATATTCGCTTTCTGGTGTTGCATAATCTGCATGATGTGGTCGTGTTGGGGTTGCCATGGCTACAAGTCCATAACCCAGTATTAGATTGGAAATCAATGTCTGTGTCCAGCTGGGGTTGTCAGGGGGTACATGGTGATGTTCCATTTCTGTCTATCTCATCATCCACCCCTTCTGAGGTCCCAGAGTTCTTGTCTGATTACCGGGATGTATTCGATGAGCCCAAGTCCAATGCCCTACCTCCGCATAGGGATTGTGATTGTGCTATCGATTTGATTCCTGGTAGTAAGTTTCCTAAGGGTCGACTGTTTATTTATCTGTACCTGAGCACGCCGCTATGCGGAGTTACGTGAAGGAGTCTTTGGAGAAGGGTCATATTCGCCCGTCATCGTCGCCATTGGGAGCGGGGTTCTTTTTTGTGGCCAAGAAGGATGGTTCGCTGAGACCTTGTATTGATTACCGCCTTCTAAATAAAATTACGGTCAAATTTCAGTACCCCTTGCCGCTGCTGTCTGATTTGTTTGCTCGGATTAAGGGGGCTAGTTGGTTCACCAAGATAGATCTTCGTGGTGCATATAATCTTGTGCATATTAAACGGGGCGATGAATGGAAAACAGCATTTAATACGCCCGAAGGCCATTTTGAGTACCTGGTTATGCCATTCGGGCTTTCTAATGCTCCATCAGTGTTTCAGTCCTTTATGCATGACATCTTCCGAGAGTACCTGGATAATTTCCTGATTGTATACTTGGATGATATTTTGGTCTTCTCGGATGATTGGGTGTCTCATGTGAAGCAGGTCAGAATGGTGTTCCAGGTCCTGCGTGCTAATTCTTTGTTTGTGAAGTGGTCAAAGTGTCTCTTTGGTGTTCAGAAGGTTTCAATTTTGGGGTTCATTTTTTCTCCTTCTACTATCGAGATGGACCCTGTTAAAGTTCAGGCCATTTATGATTGGACTCAGCCAACATCTCTGAAGAGTCTGCAGAAGTTCCTGGGCTTTGCTAATTTTTATCGTCGCTTCATCAATAATTTTTCTAGTATTGCTAAACCGTTGACTGATTTAACCAAGAAGGGTGCTGATGTGGTCAATTGGTCTTCTGCTGCTGTGGAAGCTTTTCAGGAGTTGAAGTGTCGTTTTTCTTCTGCCCCTGTGTTGTGCCAACCAGATGTTTCGCTTCCGTTCCAGGTCGAGGTTGATGCTTCTGAAATTGGAGCAGGGGCTGTTTTGTCGCAGAGAAGTTCTGATTGCTCGGTGATGAAACCATGCGCCTTCTTTTCCAGGAAATTTTCGCCTGCTGAGCGAAATTATGATGTTGGCAATCGAGAGTTGCTAGCCATGAAGTGGGCATTCGAGGAGTGGCGTCATTGGCTTGAAGGAGCTAAGCATCGCGTGGTGGTCTTGACTGATCACAAAAACTTGACTTATCTCGAGTCTGCCAAACGGTTGATATTTAAGTAAATAGGGCAGCACACTGCAGCGCCAAAACATGCAAACTTGAAAACACAAAATTTGAACTGCATTACTGCACTGAAAATATGAAAAATGAGAGCTTTTAGCGCATAAAAATGGCCAATTTTATGTGTACCTCGTAGCCACGATAAGGCATCTCTCTTATACGAGGCCCTACGCTTGACCTACCTCTCTGAGAATAAACGTCTCCATCTGAATGGGTACATGTGAAACCTCTCCTTGGACTCAAATTCTCTCTCACTGTGGAGGGGTATTGGACCTATTATAATTAAAACACCTGAAGCTAGGAGGCGGGGAGTGCACGATCAGAAGGCTAGAGAATACATTTCAAAAAACCTGATCTGCACATCCAAACATAGACACAGTGTGAACAGGTGCTGAACCCAGAGTCGCCAACTCGTATATATTTAAGTAAATAGGGCAGCACACTGCAGCGCCAAAACATGCAAACTTGAAAACACAAAATTTGAACTGCATTACTGCACTGAAAATATGAAAAATGAGAGCTTTTAGTGCATAAAAATGGCCAATTTTATGTGTACCTCGTAGCCACGATAAGGCATCTCTCTTATACGAGGCCCTACGCTTGACCTACCTCTCTGAGAATAAACGTCTCCATCTGAATGGGTACATGTGAAACCTCTCCTTGGACTCAAATTCTCTCTCACTGTGGAGGGGTATTGGACCTATTATAATTAAAACACCTGAAGCTAGGAGGCGGGGAGTGCACGATCAGAAGGCTAGAGAATACATTTCAAAAAACCTGATCTGCACATCCAAACATAGACACAGTGTGAACAGGTGCTGAACCCAGAGTCGCCAACTCGTATATATTTAAGTAAATAGGGCAGCACACTGCAGCGCCAAAACATGCAAACTTGAAAACACAAAATTTGAACTGCATTACTGCACTGAAAATATGAAAAATGAGAGCTTTTAGCGCATAAAAATGGCCAATTTTATGTGTACCTCGTAGCCACGATAAGGCATCTCTCTTATACGAGGCCCTACGCTTGACCTACCTCTCTGAGAATAAACGTCTCCATCTGAATGGGTACATGTGAAACCTCTCCTTGGACTCAAATTCTCTCTCACTGTGGAGGGGTATTGGACCTATTATAATTAAAACACCTGAAGCTAGGAGGCGGGGAGTGCACGATCAGAAGGCTAGAGAATACATTTCAAAAAACCTGATCTGCACATCCAAACATAGACACAGTGTGAACAGGTGCTGAACCCAGAGTCGCCAACTCGTATATATTTAAGTAAATAGGGCAGCACACTGCAGCGCCAAAACATGCAAACTTGAAAACACAAAATTTGAACTGCATTACTGCACTGAAAATATGAAAAATGAGAGCTTTTAGCGCATAAAAATGGCCAATTTTATGTGTACCTCGTAGCCACGATAAGGCATCTCTCTTATACGAGGCCCTACGCTTGACCTACCTCTCTGAGAATAAACGTCTCCATCTGAATGGGTACATGTGAAACCTCTCCTTGGACTCAAATTCTCTCTCACTGTGGAGGGGTATTGGACCTATTATAATTAAAACACCTGAAGCTAGGAGGCGGGGAGTGCACGATCAGAAGGCTAGAGAATACATTTCAAAAAACCTGATCTGCACATCCAAACATAGACACAGTGTGAACAGGTGCTGAACCCAGAGTCGCCAACTCGTATATATTTAAGTAAATAGGGCAGCACACTGCAGCGCCAAAACATGCAAACTTGAAAACACAAAATTTGAACTGCATTACTGCACTGAAAATATGAAAAATGAGAGCTTTTAGCGCATAAAAATGGCCAATTTTATGTGTACCTCGTAGCCACGATAAGGCATCTCTCGTGGCTACGAGGTACACATAAAATTGGCCATTTTTATGCGCTAAAAGCTCTCATTTTTCATATTTTCAGTGCAGTAATGCAGTTCAAATTTTGTGTTTTCAAGTTTGCATGTTTTGGCGCTGCAGTGTGCTGCCCTATTTACTTAAATATATACGAGTTGGCGACTCTGGGTTCAGCACCTGTTCACACTGTGTCTATGTTTGGATGTGCAGATCAGGTTTTTTGAAATGTATTCTCTAGCCTTCTGATCGTGCACTCCCCGCCTCCTAGCTTCAGGTGTTTTAATTATAATAGGTCCAATACCCCTCCACAGTGAGAGAGAATTTGAGTCCAAGGAGAGGTTTCACATGTACCCATTCAGATGGAGACGTTTATTCTCAGAGAGGTAGGTCAAGCGTAGGGCCTCGTATAAGAGAGATGCCTTATCGTGGCTACGAGGTACACATAAAATTGGCCATTTTTATGCGCTAAAAGCTCTCATTTTTCATATTTTCAGTGCAGTAATGCAGTTCAAATTTTGTGTTTTCAAGTTTGCATGTTTTGGCGCTGCAGTGTGCTGCCCTATTTACTTAAATATATACGAGTTGGCGACTCTGGGTTCAGCACCTGTTCACACTGTGTCTATGTTTGGATGTGCAGATCAGGTTTTTTGAAATGTATTCTCTAGCCTTCTGATCGTGCACTCCCCGCCTCCTAGCTTCAGGTGTTTTAATTATAATAGGTCCAATACCCCTCCACAGTGAGAGAGAATTTGAGTCCAAGGAGAGGTTTCACATGTACCCATTCAGATGGAGACGTTTATTCTCAGAGAGGTAGGTCAAGCGTAGGGCCTCGTATAAGAGAGATGCCTTATCGTGGCTACGAGGTACACATAAAATTGGCCATTTTTATGCGCTAAAAGCTCTCATTTTTCATATTTTCAGTGCAGTAATGCAGTTCAAATTTTGTGTTTTCAAGTTTGCATGTTTTGGCGCTGCAGTGTGCTGCCCTATTTACTTAAATATATACGAGTTGGCGACTCTGGGTTCAGCACCTGTTCACACTGTGTCTATGTTTGGATGTGCAGATCAGGTTTTTTGAAATGCCAAACGGTTGAATCCTAGACAGGCTCGTTGGTTGCTGTTTTTCTCCCGTTTTGACTTTGTGGTTTCGTACCTTCCGGGCTCTAAAAATGTGAAGGCGGATGCCCTGTCTAGGAGTTTTGTGCCCGATTCTCCGGGTTTGCCGGAGCCGGCGGGTATTCTCAAAGAGGGGGTAATTTTGTCTGCCATCTCCCCTGATTTGCGGCGGGTGCTGCAAAAATTTCAGGCTAATAGACCTGACCGTTGCCCAGCGGAGAAACTGTTTGTCCCTGATAGGTGGACGAATAAAGTTATCTCTGAGGTTCATTGTTCGGTGTTGGCTGGTCATCCTGGAATCTTTGGTACCAGAGATTTGGTGGCTAGATCCTTTTGGTGGCCGTCTCTGTCGCGGGATGTGCGTTCTTTTGTGCAGTCCTGTGGGATTTGTGCTCGGGCTAAGCCCTGCTGTTCTCGTGCCAGTGGGTTGCTTTTGCCCTTGCCGGTCCCGAAGAGGCCTTGGACACATATCTCTATGGATTTTATTTCGGATCTCCCCGTCTCTCAAAGAATGTCGGTCATTTGGGTGGTTTGTGATCGCTTCTGTAAGATGGTCCATTTGGTGCCCTTGTCTAAATTGCCTTCCTCCTCTGATTTGGTGCCATTGTTTTTCCAGCATGTGGTTCGTTTACATGGCATTCCAGAGAACATCGTTTCTGACAGAGGTTCCCAGTTTGTTTCGAGGTTTTGGCGAGCCTTTTGTGCTAGGATGGGCATTGATTTGTCTTTTTCCTCGGCTTTCCATCCTCAGACAAATGGCCAGACTGAACGAACCAATCAGACCTTGGAAACATATCTGAGATGTTTTGTTTCTGCTGATCAGGATGATTGGGTGTCCTTTTTGCCTTTGGCTGAGTTCGCCCTTAATAATCGGGCCAGCTCGGCTACTTTGGTTTCGCCGTTTTTCTGCAATTCTGGGTTCCACCCTCGTTTCTCTTCAGGGCAGGTTGAGTCTTCGGACTGTCCTGGTGTGGATACTGTGGTGGATAGGTTGCAGCAGATTTGGACTCATGTAGTGGACAATTTGACTTTGTCCCAGGAGAAGGCTCAACGTTTCGCTAACCGCAGGCGCTGTGTGGGTCCCCGACTTCGTGTTGGGGATTTGGTTTGGTTGTCATCTCGTTATATTCCTATGAAGGTTTCCTCTCCTAAGTTTAAACCTCGTTTCATTGGTCCATATAGGATTTCTGAGGTTCTTAATCCTGTATCTTTTCGTTTGACTCTTCCAGCTTCTTTTTCCATCCATAACGTGTTCCATAGGTCATTGTTGCGGAGATACGTGGCACCTGTGGTTCCATCTATTGATCCTCCTGCTCCGGTTTTGGTTTAAGGGGAGTTGGAGTATATAGTGGAGAAGATTTTGGATTCTCGTGTTTCGAGACGGAAACTCCAGTATCTGGTTAAGTGGAAAGGTTATGGTCAGGAAGATAATTCCTGGGTCTTTGACTCTGATGTCCATGCTGTAGATCTGGTTCGTGCCTTTCATGTGGCTCATCCTGGTCGGCCTGGGGGGCTCTGGTGAGGGTTCGGTGACCCCTCCTCAAGGGGGGGTACTGTTGTGAATTCTGTGGCCAAGCTCCCTCCTGTGGTCGTGAGTGGTACTTCGGCTGGTTCTGTCTATGAGCTTCCTTTGGTGGATGAGAGTGGTACTGCGGCTTCTGAGTTTCCTTCCTCAGGTGATGAGGTTAAGTCGTTAGGTGCTGCTCTATTTAACTCCACCTGGTGCTTTGATCCTGGCCTCCAGTCAATGTTCTAGTATTGGTCTTGCTTCCTCCTGGATCGTTCCTGTGGCCTGTCTATCCTGCATAAGCTAAGTTTTGCTTGTGTTATTTTTGTTTGCTATTTTTTCTGTCCAGCTTGCTATATTGGTTTTTCTTGCTTGCTGGAAGCTCTGGGACGCAGAGGGAGCACCTCCGTACCATTAGTCGGTGCGGAGGGTCTTTTTGCCCCCTCTGCGTGGTTGTTTGTAGGGTTTTGTGTTGACCGCAAAGCAATCTTTCCTATCTTCGGTCTGTTCAGTAAGTTGGGACTCACTTTGCTAAATCTATTTCATCTCTGCGTTTGTATTTTCATCTCAACTCACAGTCATTATATGTGGGGGGCTGCCTTTTCCTTTGGGGTATTTCTCTGAGGCAAGGTAGGCTTATTTTTCTTTCTTAGGGCTAGCTAGTTTCTCAGGCTGTGCTCGAGGCGCATAGGACTGGTCAGGAGCGCTCCACGGCTACCTCTAGTGTGGTTGGATAGGATTAGGGATTGCGGTCAGCAGAGTTCCCACGTCTCAGAGCTCGTCCTATGTTTTTGGTAATTGTCCGGTCACTTTGTGTGCTCTGAACTTCAAGGTCCATTGTGGTTCTGAATTACCTGTTCATAACAGATCACCAAAGGATTTGGGGTCACAATGTAGTGCCCAGTGTCAAAAAGCTGGATTTGTGTCCAAGGTCATGGGCCTTTCAGCAGAATAATTACCCCAAACATACTTCAAGATGCATCCAGAAATGGATGGAAACAAAGCCCTGGAAAGTTCTGAAGTGTCTAGCAATGCGTTTGGATCTAAATCCCATTAATCACCTTAAAATTGCTGTTGGGAGAAGACGCCTTCAATTATGGGACCTGGAGCAGTTTGCAAAAGAAGAGTGGGGCAAAATTCCAGGTGAGAGATGTAAGAAGCTTGCTGATATTTATAAGAAGCGATTGATTGCAGTAATTTATTCCAAAGGGCGGGCAACCAAATATTAAGTTGAGGGTGCCAACAATCAAGTCCGGTCCATTTTGGGGGTTTAGAGTGAAATTATATCCAATTTGCCTTTTTTTCAGCTTTTTTGTGCAGTTCAAATTCACACAAAAGAAATAAACATGTGTATAACAAAATGTGTAATTGTATTTTGTATGTGTATTTACAGCTCTGGCAAAAATTAAGAGACCACTGCAAAATGTTCAGTTTGTCTGATTTTTCTCTTTATAGGTACAGTTATATGAAAAAGTTTGGGCACCCCTATTAATCTTAAGCTTAATGTTTTATAAAAATTGTTTTTTTTTTGTAACAGCCATTTCAGTTTCATATATCTAATAACTGTTGGACACAGTAATGTTTCTGCCTTGGAATGAGGTTTATTGTACTAACAGAAAATGTGCAATCTGCATTCAAACAAAATTTGACAGGTGCATAAGTATGGGCACCCCACCAGAAAAGTGACATTAATATTTAGTAGATCCTCCTTTTGCAAAAATAATAGCCTCTAGTCGCTTCCTGTAGCTTTTAATGAGTTCCTGGATCCTGGATGAAGGTATTTTTGACCATTCCTCTTTACAAAACAATTCCAGTTCAGTTAAGTTTGATGGTCGCCGAGCATGGACCGCCCTCTTCAAATGATCCCACAGATGTTCAATGATATTCAGATCTGGGGACTGGGATGGCCATTCCAGAACAGTGTAATTGTTCCTCTGCATGAATGCCTGAGTAGATTTGGAGCAGTGTTTTGGATCATTGTCTTGTGAAAGATCCATCCCCTGCGTAACTTCAACTTTGTCACTGATTCATGAACATTATTGTCAAGAATCTGCTGATACTGAGAGGAATCCATGCATCCCTCAACTTTAACAAGATTCCCGGTGCCGGCATTGGCCACACAGCCCCAAAGCATGATAGAACCTCCACTAAAATTTTACTGTGGGTAGTAAGTGTTTTTCTTGGAATGCTGTGTTTTTTGGCCGCCATGCATAACGCCTTTTTGTATGACCAAACAACTCAATCTTGGTTTCATCAGTCCACAGGACCTTCTTCCAAAAAGAAATTGGCTTCTCCAAATGCGCTTTTGCATACCTCAGCCGACTCTGTTTGTGGCGTGCTTGCAGAAAGGCTTCTTTCGCATCACTCTCCCATACAGCTCCTTGTGCAAAGTGCGTTGTATAGTTGACCGATGCACAGTGACACCATCTGCAGCAAGTTGATGCTGCAGCTCTCTGGAGGTGGTCTGAGGATTGTCCTTGACTGATCTCACCATTCTTCTTCTCTGCCTTTCTGATGTTTTTCTTGGCCTGCCACTTCTGGTCTTAACAAGAACTGTACCTGTGTTCTTCCATTTCCTTACTATGTTCCTCACAGTGGAAATTGACAGGTTAAATCTCTGAGACAGCTTTTTGTATCCTTCCCCTGAACAACTATGTTGAATAATCTTTGTTTTCAGATCATTAGACAGTTGTTTTGAAGAGCCCATGATGCCACTCTTCAGAGGAGATTCAAACAGGAGAACAACTTGCAAGTGGCCACTTTAAGTAGCTTTTCTCATGATTACATACACCTGGCTATGAAGTTCATAGCTCAATGAGGTTAGAAAACCAAAAAAGTGCTTTAGTAAGTCAGTAAAAAGTAGGTAGGAGTATTTAAAACAAGAAAATGCTAAGGGTGCCCATACTTATCCACCTGTCAAATTGTGTTTGAATGCAGATTGCACATTTTCTGTTAGTACAATAAACCTCATTTCAAGGCAGAAAGATTACTTTTTCCAACAGTTATTAGATATATGAAACTGAAATAGCTGTTGCCAAAAAAAACAATTTTTATAAAACATTAAGCTTAAGATTAATAGGGGTGCCCAAGCTTTTTCATATAACTGTATATTTTTGAGTAAAATGTAAATTGTTCTTTTATTCTATAAACTACTGACAACATGTCTCCGAAGTTCCAAGCAATACATTTTGTATTTATTTTCTGAAAATGAGAAATGGTCAAAATAACAAAAAAATGCATTGCTTGCAGACCTTAAACAATGCAAAACAAAACAAAAACACACAAGTTCATAATCATTTAGAAACAACAATACTCAGAAAGAGTTCAGAAATCAATATTTTGTGGAATAACCATGATTTTTAATCACAGCTTTCATGCGTCTTGGCATGCTTTCCACCAGTCTTTCACACGGCTTTTGGGTGACCTTATGCCACTCCTCATACAAAAAATTTAAGCAGTTCTTCTTTGTTTGATGGCTTGTGACTATCCATCTTCCGCTTGATTACATTCCAGAGGTTTTCAATGGGGTTCAGGTCTGGAGATTGGGCTGGGCGTGACAGCAATTTGATGTGGTGGTCCTTCATCCACACCTTGATTGACCTAGCTGTGTGGCATGGTGCATTGTCCTGCTGGAAAAAAACAGTCCTCAGAGTTGGGGAACATTTCCTGAGCAGAAGGAATCAACTGTTTTTCCAGGATAACCTTGATTCATATGTCCTTCGCAAAGAACAACCTGCCCAATTCCAGCCTTGCTGAAGCATCCCCAGATCATCACCGATCCTCCACCAAATTTCACAGTGGGTGCAGACATTGTGGCTTGTACGCCTCTTCAGTTCTCCGTCTAACCATTAGACGACCAGGTGTTGGGCAAAGCTGAAAATTAGACTCATCAGAGAAGATTACCTTACTCCAGTCCTCTATGGTCCGATCCTTATGGTCTTTGGCAAACTTCAGCCTGGCTCTCCTTTGCTTCTCATTGATGAAAGGCTTTTTTCTAGCTTTACGTGACTTGAGTCCTGCCTCTAGGAGCCCGTTATGAACTGTTGCCGTGCACTTCACCCCAGCTGCCGTTTGCCATTCCTTTTGTAGGTCACTTGATGTCATCCTGCGGTTGCTGAGTGACATTCGAAGATGACAGTCATCCCGGTCAGTGGAGAGTCGTTTTCGCCCTCTGCCGGTCTGTAGCTTTGTTGTTCCCATTGTCTGCTGCTTGACCTTGTTGTAATGGACTGCCGTCTTAGAAATGTTAAGGATGGAGGCAACATGACGCTCACTGTGTCCCTCTGCTAGTAAAGCCAGAATTGAGCCCTTTCTTTTCCTCACTCAAGACGTTTCTTTTCCACTCCATTGGCATGGTTATAAGTTATTTGTTCATTCCTATTACTTTTGGTTTATTACTAGCACTTGTTTTGCCATCCAAATTGTCCTATTGCTGGAGGATTGTGAACACCACAGCTGGGTTTTTTTTATACTTTCCTTCGTTAAATAAGATTTGGTTCAGGTGATCACCTAATCAGAAGCACATTAAGTAGAATGAGGTGAACTCTGGTTGGAATTCAACTGACACTGGAATGGAATGGTGTCAGACATGGAGAGAAGCTCATTTTTATAAAACTGTGCAGTGGTCTCTTCCTTTTTCCAGAGCTGTATATATTATATATGTTTGTGTACATACATTATGATATTATATATGTTTGTGTCAAGAGAAAACACAGTAGTTAGACAATAAATGGCGTCACCCAACCACTAACCGTAAGTGGAGAAAAAGTTTTGGTGTTATCATTCATATTCTCTGAAAAAAGGCCAAGAAAGCAAAAATTATGCCGGGGTATGTAAACTTTTGAGCACAACTGTAAGTGTGTCTATGTGTATGTATAGTTATGTGTGTGTAAATCTATGTATATATATGCATATGCATGTGTGAGTGTACATGTGTCTGTATGTTTGTGCATATGTGTGCATATGAGTGCATTTGTGTACATTATTCATGTATATGTGTGTGTATTGTTTATTATATATATACGGTATATGTATATACATATATATGTGTATGTACATGTGTGAATACAGACAGAAAAGGGCCCCTGTGCAAGAACAATATACGGGCTCTTTTCAGCTCAACAGTTCATCATAATGGACAATTCCACCTTCTTTGGATGTGGTAGGGCCCCCTTACCACTTGGGCCCCTGTGCGGCCGCACAGGTTGCGCCAATGATATGTCCACCCCTGACATGTGTGTACTTATAGTTGCGTGTGCATATGTATGTATGAGTGTGTAAGTTTAGGTGCATATTTTAGTGTATTTGTGTGAATATTTATGATGTATGTATGTTTATATGGGTGTGTTTATTTCTGTACTAGATGGTAGCCCAAATCGAACGCATCGGGTATTCTAGAATATGTATGTAGTTTATTTATGAAGACGCACGCAGTATATAACACAGGCCACGTAGTGTATAACAGCCCACGTAGTGTATAACACAGCCCACGTAGTGTACACCACAGCCCACGTAGTGTATAACAGAGCCCACGTAGTGTATAGCACAGCCCACATAGTGTATAGCACAGCCACGTAGTATATTGCAAAGCCACGTAGTATATTGCACAGCTCACGTAGTATATTGCACAGCCCACGTAGTATATTGCACAGCCCACATAGTATATTGCACAGCCCACGTAGTATATTGCCCAGCTCACGTAGTATATTGCCCAGCCCACGTAGTATATTGCCCAGCCACGTAGTATATTGCCAGCCACGCAGTATATTGCCCAGCCCACGTAGTATATTGCCCAGCCACGTAGTATATTGCCCAGCCACGCAGTATATTGCACAGCCCACGTAGTATATTGCCCAGCCACGTAGTATATTGCACAGCCCACGCAGTATATTGCACAGCCCACATAGTATATTGCACAGCCCACGTAGTATATTGCACAGCCCACGTAGCATATTCCACAGCCCATGTAGTATATTGCACAGCCCACGCAGTATATAGCATATGTGGGCATCATATCCCTGTTAAAAAAAAAATTAAAATAAAAAATAGTTGCTCACCTTCCGTTGGCCCCCGGATCATGGCAAAGCGGTTACCGACACTCCTTGCGCGCTGCGGTCTCAAGAGTGAATTGCGGCTTCGCGAGATGATGACGTAGCGGTCTTGCGAGACCGCTACGTCATCATCTCGCGAGATCGCAATGCATGGAGTGGTCACCGGAACGTCGCGAGGAGCGGGAAAGGCCTGTTCTGGATCCGAGGGGCCAACAGACGGTGAGTATATAACGATTTTTTATTTTTTTTTATCATCTTTAACATTAGATCTTTTTACTATTGATGCTGCATAGGCAGCATCAATAGTAAAAAGTTGGTTACACAGGGTTAATAGCAGCATTAACGGAGTGCGTTACACCGCGGTCCATTAGCGCTGCCATTAACCCTGTGTGAGCGCTGACTGGAGGGGATTATGGAGCGGGCACTGACTGCGGGGAGGAAGGAGCGGCCATTTTGCCGCCGGACTGTGCCCGTCGCTGATTGGTCGTGGCTGTTTGCCGCGACCAATCTGCGACTTGGATTTCCATGACAGACAGAGGCCGCGACCAATGATTATCCCTGACAGACAGACAGAAATACAGACAGAAAGACGGAAGTGACCCTTAGACAATTATATAGTAGATAAAAGTGTGTACGTGTATATTTGTTTGCACATGAGAACATATTTATGTATGTGTTTGTGCATATGTATATGTGTATGTGTGCATTTGTATATTATTATTATTTATTCCATGGAACTTTACATGTGAGGAAGGGTGCACATAATAAAAAACAGGTACAATAATCTTAATCAATACAAGTCACAACTGGTACAGGAGGAGAGAGGACCCTGCCCGCGAGGGCTCACAATCTACAAGGGATGGGTGAGAATACAGTAGGTGAGGGTAGAGATGGTCATGCAGCGGTTTGGTGGATCGGTGGTTACTGCAGGTTGTAGGCTTGCCGGAAGAGGTGGGTCTTCAGGTTCTTTTTGAAGGTTTCGATGGTAGGTGAGAGTCTGGTGTGTTGTGGTAGAGAGTCCCTCAGGAGGGGAGATGCGCGGGAGAAATCTTGTATGCGATTGTGGGAAGAGGAGATAAGAGGGGAGTAGAGAAGGAGATCTTGTGAGGATCGGAGGTTGCGTGCAGGTAAGTACCAGGAGACGAGGTCACAGATGTATGGAGGAGACAGGTTGTGGATGGCTTTGTATGTCATGGTTAGGCTTTTGTACTGGAGTCTCTGGGTAATGGGGAGCCAGTGAAGGGATTGACAGAGGGGAGAAGCCGGGGAATAGCGGGGGAACAGGTGGATTAGTCGGGCAGCTGAGTTTAGAATAGATTGGAGGGGTGCGAGAGTGCTCGAGGGGAGGCCACAGAGCAGGAGGTTGCAGTAGTCAAGGCGGGAAATCATGAGGGCATGCACAAGAGTTTTTGCAGATACTTGGTTTAGGAATTTACGGATTGGAGATGTTTTTGAGTTGAAGTCGGCAGGAAGTGGAAAGGGCTTGGATATGTAGTTTGAAGGAGAGATCAGAGTCAAAGATTACACTGAGGCAGCGAGCTTGTGGGACTGGGGAGAGTGGGCAGCCATTTACTTTAATGGATAGGTTTGTTGGGAAAGTCGAGTGAGATGGAGGAAAGATGATGAATTATGTTTTGTCCATGTTCAGTTTTAGAAATCTAGCGGAGAAGAAGGATGAAATAGCGGATAGACATTGAGGGATTCTGGTTAGTAGGGAGGTGATATCTGGTCCAGAGATGTAGATCTGTGTGTCATCAGCATAGAGATTATACTGAAAACCGTGAGATTCTATGAGCTGTCCCAGGCCAAAGGTGTAAATGGAGAAGAGCAGGGGCCCTAGGACTGAACCTTGCGGGACTGACAGATAGGGGGCGAGGTGAGGAGGTGGTGTGTGAGTGGGAGACGCTGAATGTCCGGTCTGTTAGGTATGACAAGATCCTGATAGGGCCAAGTCTGTGATGCCAAGGGATGAGAGGGTCTGTAGTAATAGGGGATGGTCCACTGTGTCAAAGGCAGAGGACAGGTCCAGGAGAAGGAGGATAGAGTAGAGTCGCTTGGATATGTGTATGTGTGTGTGGATCGCCCCCACGTAAGGGCAATGGGGTACTCGGTACCGGGTCCTTCGGTTCCCTCAGCTGGGATGTCGTGGTTGCCCGACCCGGACCGTGGCCCTATGAAGGGCGCCCAATAAAAGGGGTTAGAGTTTGTAGATAGTGGTAGTGTTCGTGACGCCACCTGTGGTATTCGGTCAGGGCGACCGACGCTGCATAGGGGTCCGCTGGGGTGATGGAATGGCAGCTAGATGGTATACCTTCCCACAGGTGAAGTATATCCGCAGGGCTTCCCAGAAGTGTAGATGTTGATGGTGCATGGTGCAAGGCGTGGTGAATAACGAGGACACAATGGTTGCAGTCTCTTTACCTTTACTGAAGGCTTCAGCATCCACAGTCCAGGGTGCTGGATCACAGGGTAGGCAGAGTCCGGCCGGTCTGATGGCAATTCCAGAGTCCACTTATCCAGGTGGAAATCAGTAGCCTTCCCCTTGCGCACAGTAACGTAGTAGGTCCCTACGTGCATTAGCTCCCATAGGGTTACTCTTCTCTCTGTCCCCCAGATGGATAGGACAAACCCGTATAACGGTGGTGGCCTGAGGCTATTTTATAGGGACCCTAGTGTCGCCCCTCCTCCGCGTTACCACCTTGTCTGCTTAGGTTCTTAGGTCGGGCAGCCAACTTGGAATCGACTGTCCTGCTGGTCTCTGAAGTAAAGTGTAAAGTCTATTACTCCCTCGGTGTTCTGGCTACCGGATCTGCGCTCAGTGGGAGGCAGCCTGCTTCTAGCTGGTCTCCCACTGGTGTTTTACTCCTGTTGCTACGACTTCGGTGCTCACTCACTACGGCACACTTCCTTTCTTGTCCTTTCTTAGAAGGCTGCCGCATGGGTTGCAGGTGCAGCTCCGTGTCCTTCTTTCCCTCCTGGGCCGAGCCCAGTCTGCTTCTCTCCT
Source organism: Ranitomeya imitator (assembly GCF_032444005.1). NCBI lineage: Eukaryota > Metazoa > Chordata > Amphibia > Anura > Dendrobatidae > Ranitomeya > Ranitomeya imitator. Next base: position 21,264,417 of record NC_091285.1, on the reverse strand, counting down.
CTCCTCCTGACTGTCTCCTTCTCCCTCTAGTCAGCTTCTCTCTCACTTCCTAACCAACCCCCAGTTTTACCCAAGTGTGAGGAGTGGCCTAATAGATAGAACCTTTTGCTCCCCCTGGTGGCCGGCATGTGAAGTGTGTGTGTGGCTGTGATACCTGGCAGGGTGAACTCCTTTGGTGCCATCAGACGTAACATCGCTCCCCCTGGTGGAAGAACGACATTACTGCAACGACCAGGACTCTGGGGCGCTGCATGTGCATTTGTATATGTGTATGCCTGTGTGTGCATTTGTATATGTATATGTATGTGTGTGCATATTCTATATGTGTATGTATGTGTGTGCATTTGTATATGTGTATGTATGTGTGTGTGCATTTGTATATGTTTGTGTGCATTTGTATATATGTGTGTATGTCTGTGTGTATTTGTATATGTGTATGTATGTGTGTGTGCATTTGTATATGCGTATGTATGTGTGTGCATTTGTATATGTGTATATACTGTATGTGTGTGCATTTGTATATGTGTATGTATGTGTGTGTGCATGTGTATATGTGTATGTATGTGTGTGTGTGCATTTGTATATGTGTATGTATGTGTGTGTGCATTTGTATATGTTTGTGTGCATTTGTATATGTGTGTGTATGTCAGTGTGTATTTGTATATGTGTATGTATGCATGTGTATGTATGCGTGTGTGCATTTGTATATGTGTATGTATGCAGTTTTGGACTGGGGTGCCAAGGGCCCACCAGTAACATACAAATATTACTTGACGCTGGTTCACAAATCTACCTATATCTCTATATAATAATGAACTGGGCAGTTTGGTTAACCCATTATCTACCAATGTCCTTTTTTGGGGGGACGCCTAATCTTTAGCTTCTAGCAACTAAGATTTTATAATTTTTATAATTAGGTCCAATTTTTTGTGTTGTGTTTGCAAATGGAATGTTTACAAAATAGGAAATCATGTCATTGTCATTTTTAATTGAATATCGGGATGCCCTTTTCTGAAAAATCCGTACTTGAAAAAAATTTGCAAATTATGTTTCTGATTCATTAGGACACAAATCATTAACAATCTGTCATTAAAAAAAAAAAAAAATGAAAATTGCTAATTTGGCAAGTAATGGGTTAATGAATGATGGGATTTTGCTTTACAGAGAGAATCAAGTAATGTTAGGACAATACTGCCCATACAGTAAGGTTAGGGGCCTATATCTCCACCGGGGCCCACCAGGGGATTCCCCTGTGGGCCAGTCCGAGCCTCTGTGTGTGTGTGTGTGCATTTGTATACTGTATGTATGTGTGTGTGCATTTCTTTATGTGTATGTATGTGTGTGTGCATATGTGTATGTGTGTGTGTGCATATGTGTATTTATGTGTGTGTGTATATGTGTATGTATGTGTGTGTGCATTTCTTTATATGTATGTATGTGTGTGTGCATATGTATATGTGTGTGTGCATATGTGTGTGTGTATGTATGTGTGTGTGCATATGTATATGTGTATGTATGTGTGTGTGTATATGTGTATGTATGTGTGTGCATATGTATGTGGGTGTGCATATGTATATGTGTATATATGTGTGTGCACATGTATATGTGTATGTATGTGTGTTTGTATATGTGTATGTATGTGTGTGCATATGTATATGTGTATGTATGAGTGTGTGCTTTTGTATATGTTCATGTATGTGTGTGTGCATATGTATATGTATGTGTGTGTTTGTATATGTGTATGTATGTGTGTGTGCATATGTATATGTGTGTGTGCATATGTATATGTGTATGTATGTGTGTGTGTATATGTGTATGTATGTGTGTGCATATGTATGTGGGTGTGCATATGTATATGTGTATATATGTGTGTGCATATGTATATGTGTATGTATGTGTGTGTTTGTATATGTGTATGTATGTGTGTGCATATGTATATGTGTATGTATGAGTGTGTGCTTTTGTATATGTTCATGTATGTGTGTGTGCATATGTATATGTATGTGTGTGTGCATTTGTATATGTGTATATGCATATGTATATGTGTATGTAGGCGCATATATATATTTACATACATATATATACACACACACACACGCACACACACCTGATCCCAGCTCGGCGGCGGTGTGCTCATGCTTTGTGTCTGCGTGCTTGTACAGTAGTGCGGGCAGTGCTGGCTGTTGTCTGGGTTCATGCGGTATGTGTGTGTGTGTGTGAGGGTGCGTGTGTTCACAAGGAGCTTGCTCACGCAGGGCCGTGCCTCTGTTTCATCATCAGCACTAACCCATCTCTTTCGCTAGCTCACGTACCCCTCCTCTTTCTAAGGCAGACTGCTCTAGTCACTTGCAAGGGGGAGATGGAAGTCTGCAAATAGCTACTGCTGCCGGTTGCATTCCTGCTGCAAGGGCCTCCCCTTCAGATGGCTTGTGCCAGGGTACAACTTTTTTTCTGTTGCAACGAATAGGATAATTTTTTTCACCGTTCCTTTTATTTTAACCCCCCGCTTCATTTACCTTTCTAATTTTTCCTTCTTCTCTTATTTGCAGCTTTACTTTTTCTTTACGCTTTTGTTATTTTTTTTATCGATCTTTTTTTTTTTTTTGAACAATACGTCGATCCGTGCCAATTTGTTTCCCTCCCGCCCACGTCCTTTATTTTTCGGGTTTTTTTTTTTTATCGCAAATCGTGACGCACTTACCCGTCCAGCAAACAAAACGCCCTTTTTCCGTCTCCCTACTTCCCCCCCCCCAAGAAATCAACCGCGGTCCAACGCCACCTAACGAAAAGGATGGATAGTTCTGGTTTCCTCTTCGAATTCGACAGTGGCTACAGAGGGAATATTGCTTTTTCGGGGTTTTTTTTTTTTTTTTTTTTCGGGTGGAGTGGTGTTGGTTGGTTGGACGGCATTTGCGTGTGCATAGTAATGCGCTGCTTGGGACAGGTGCCAGTTTTGAGACAAAAGAGGAACAAAAAATAGGCAGCAAGGATGGATGAAAAATGGCAGTAAACAACAACAGCAACGGCAAAATTTGGCACGGCATGGACGACTCCGACGTTTGCCAAGGTGCCCGTATAGATAGTTTCGATATATATAGGTATAAGAGGGATTTTTTTTTTACGCAGTTAAAGGCGTGAGTTAGCGTTAAAGTGGGCGGGGGGTCTTCTTTTTTTTTTTTTTGCCTGCTGAATAATTCATAATTAAGTAGTGGAGTCGGTCGGACCATTAGCATGCACCAGATATGCTGTTTGTCTGTTTGCTAACATTCTTCATTCAGGACTTGTTAACTGCCAGACGAGCTTAACACGCTTCTCTCTGTCCCTTTCTCCCTCCCCGATTCTCTGTCTTTCTTCGCCCTTCATGCCAGCCCCTCTCAGCCTTCTGTCGTTGCTGGGCGCTGGTAGCCAAGGGGTAGTGGTGGCAGGAGGAACGCACGCTGCCGAGAATCTGAGGCTAGTTGCTAGGTAAGGACCGCCTTCCAGCTCTTACAGGCCTGCAAGCACTTGCAGAAACTGATCTCTGAGTCTGCTCTTGTCTCTGCTTTCCATAGGAGCAAGGCTGCTGCAAGGTGAACGCATTTCGGGCATCTGCCCCCTATATTTTTTTACGCTCTACGACCTTCGAGAGAATCCACCGTCAGCTTGGGTAAGAACCTTTCTTTCTTACGCCTTTCGAATGTCGTGTTGAAAAATTTACTAATTTTTCTTCTTCTTTTTTTGGGGCAACTTTTAACCTCAAAGTAAAAGCTGCATCTGGGAAGGAAGGTCTCTCCTTCCCGGGTGAGGAAAAGAAGAGCAGCTTATTTTCTTTTTAACCCCTTTTTTTTTTTTAAATTCTAGCGTTCTCGTTAATTAGGATTTTTCTTCGCCTTTTGGAGAATTTTGCCCTATTACATCCTTCTCGTCTGTCTCGTATCCCAGACTGACACTTTCATTTTCACGGGAAGGGGGGGGGGGGGGTTAGAAAAAAAATGGTCATGGACGAATTGGAAGGAAGCGTAGATTGATTTTTTTGTTGTGTAAGGTTGACTATTATTCTTAGGAGATTGCTGTGATTTTTATTTTATTTTTTTTCGTCTTTTGTAGTTTGGACATTTGTAGGATTTCGGTTGGGGAAATCTCATTGAATGAATGAGTTGTGGAGCTGTGTTGTGTGGTGCAGGGTCCTCAGCAGCTCTTTACCATACTCCCTTTTGGATCAATTAGTTGTGTTTGGTTTTTTTAATTGATTTTTTTTATTGTTTTATATCGTAACTACCTATTGTTAGTTCTTATGCTGTTTCGGCCTAGTGACTTTCGGCTTAAGTCTTGCATTTTTTTTCTATTGAGATATGTGAACGTACGTAGATGTTAGTTATATGCGTATATATGCTTTTATATATATATATATATATGTGTGTATGTATATATCTATGTATGTATGTATATATATATATATATGTGTGTGTGTAAAGATATGTGTAGGTATATATATATACATATATATATGTCCGTATGTATATTTGTATCGACCTATGTTGAATATCCTTAGTGACACTTTTTTCCTATATTTTATTTTTTTATTTCATCAGTAATTGACATATATATATATATATATATATATATATATATATATATATATATATATATATGTATGTATGTATGTTACACTTACTACTTGTGCGCTGTAATAGTTTATTTTAAAAAAAAGTTGTGAGTTCATCTTTTTTTTAAATTTTTGGGGTTAAAGCAAATACGGATTAAGAAAGATTAACTTACGTTTTTTTTTCTACGCCAGTTCATCCCGCTGCGTACTTGCCGTTAAAGGGTTAATCAAGTATTTGTGTGAGTTTATATATATATATATATATATATATATATATATATGTGCGTATATATGTAAATATCTCTTGTGTGTATGTATATGTGTGTATATATATATATATATCTGTATATAAATGTGTGGTATATATATATATGTATATAAATGTGGGTACATATATATGCACCCACATAAATCTATATATACACGCACATATAAATATATGTAAAAAAAATATGTATTTGTCTATCTGTATTTTTCATAATCACATGATAAATATGTAAGTCACGAATTATCTGGCAATACGAATTCTTTTCTTTCGTCTGTATTAGTATTTCCATAAAATAAAATGGCCGTAGATTATTTTGGCGCCAAAGATACCATGGCGCATATCGATGGCCACATACTATGCTCTATACATATATATATATATATCCTGGCCTGCCAGTGATGTACTATGTATATATAGATGTATATATTCTGTAATATATGAGATATAAGGCAGCACACAGCACAGGGACAGACGATGCTATTCACTGTAATATTCCCCTTCCCTCACACTAACCCTACAGCCTTCTCTATGGCCGTATCCAGCCTCTCGTGAAAGGCTTAGCTATAGGTGATATACGGGATATCTATATACCGGACCCGCAAAATGAATGAAGCTGAACGTATTTTATGAGGTAAAATATTAGCAAAATCCGACTCTGACATTGAGATACATGAGGAGAAATGTCCGGGAACGATCTGGGCCTTGTGGGCTGCAGCACGATGAGCAGGGCTGACAGGATACTCAGGCTGCAGCCACCAGAGGTGCGGACATCTGCCTGCTTTTTCTTATCGATTTTATCCTGTCATTTTTTTTGGGGGGGGGGTTTATGTTTTTTTACTCCTCCATTGCTGCTCTTTTTTTGCTCTGTTGTATGATCCCCTCTCCTCATTTATTATACACGAGCGAGGCTGCAATCGTCATTGGGCGAATTATCCCACAAGCAGAATTCAGACAGTTATTAGTAATGACGTACATTTCAATTCATGTGCGGACATGGAATAAATATATATATATGTATATACGGTATATATATTTATATTTTATTTTTAAAAATGACGGATTAATTTTATTAAGTTCATATATATATATTTATTCATTCTTTTTTTTTTTTCTAATTACATTTTTAAAAAGTGATGTAGGCCTTGAGACCCTACTTTTCAAAATGTGTACATTAGTTTTAGAATATGTTTTCGCTAAAATATATATATAGTGTCGCCAAGGATATCAGACACAAGTCACTACACTTTATGTGGCCTGACTAGTGATTATATATATATATACATATATATATATATATATATATATATATATATATATATATATATATATATATGCACAAATAACTATATAGCGCCACAAGACAGGCCACATAAAATATGCATATGTATATATATATATATATATATATATATATATATTCATTGAATCTATAGATGTATTCATACAGTGTGTGTATATATATATATATATATATATATATATATATATATACACATATGAAGTTACTAGGCCACAAGCCACTTGCAATAGATTGTTCTATGTCCAATATCCTTGGCTTTTTTTCTATTTTTTTTTCTATTTTATTTTTATTATTGATTTATACATTGTATTATAATCGCACCTTTTCTCTAAAAATTATATTCCCCAATGCTGATTTTTAGCCTCCAAGAAGGTTAAAGAAATATATACCGTATATATACATTTTTAAACTATATATACACATATATACATATATAAATATATTGATAAATACACACACACATATGTATATATATATATATACCGTATATATATACATGTAAATGTCCGTCAACTTGTAAAAACGATAAAGAATGGTTTTCAGAGGAATAAAATGTTTGCGCACGTGCAAACGACCGCTCGTTTTGCCTGGCGGCCATTTTTGCTTTTGTAAAAGATGTGTCACTTACTGATTACTGCCATATCATATAATAAAATCGATTAAGTCCCTCCTGACTGTGAGCGGTAAGGGTTAATTAGTCCCTTAAAAACATCTAGAAGCGTAAAAGGCGTATCTATTGGGTGACACTGGAGAAAATACACATCTATGGGCCTCCTTGTGCTGTCGATGTGGGGTTGCTGAGTACAAACAACTAATTAGCAGGTTTTTTTTACAGATATCTAGGCCTTTTTTTTATCTTCGGTGGGGGTGAGTAAAATATTTAGATGGTTCTACTGATACTTTAGGTACAAGACGCAGTGGGCGGTGTACTCTACGGGCACCTCCACGCCGGAGCCCTACGGATTGTTATAGGTTTGTGAGGTGCTCCCCGCATTTCTTAGAAATCTGGAGACAGAATATACTAGATACATACGGTATATGGTTAGCTGATAAATAATAGATAGATAATACTTAGATACATCATAGATAGATAGATAGATAGATAATAGATAGATAATAGATAGATGATAGATAGATGATAGATAGATAGATAGATAGATAGATAGATAGATAGATAGATAGATAGATAGATAATAGATAGATAATAGATAGATAATAGATAGATAATAGATATAGATAGATAGATAATAGATAGATAATAGATAGATGATAGATAATAGATAGATAATAGATAGATGATAGATAATAGATAGATGATAGATAATAGATAGATAATAGATAGATAGATAATAGATAGATGATAGATAATAGATAGATGATAGATAATAGATAGATAATTGTAGATTGTGAGCCTTCGCGGGCAGGGTCCCATCTCCTCCTGTACCAGTTGTGACTTGTATTGTTCAAGATTATTGTACCTGTTTTTATTATGTATACCCCTCCTCACATGTAAAGCGCCATGGAATAAATGGCGCTATAATAATAAATAATAATAATAATAGATTTTTTCGATGTTCTGACAGACATTTTTAGTTTGCTTTTATAACTTATGACGGGGTTAACATTTAATGACCAGGTGAGCGTCAGATCAGAATACATTTCGTCTTTCTTTCTTTCTTTCTTTCTTTCTTTTTTTCTTTCTTTCTTTCTTTCTTTCTTTCTTTCTTTCTTTCTTTCTTTCTTCTTTTTCACTTTATTTCTTTTTCTCTTTCTTTCCTCCTTTATTTCTTCCTTGTTTCTCTTTCTTTCCAAGCTTTCCTTTTTTTTTCCTTCAATTCTATCTTTCCTTCCTTTCTAGTTCTTTCTTTTTTCCTTCCTTCTATCTAGCTTTCATTCTCTCTTTATTTCTCTTTCATTCTCTCTTTTTTCCCCCCTTTCTTTCTTTCTTTCTTTCTTTCTTTCTTTCTTTCTTTCCTTCCTTCTTTCTTATCAATGGACATTTATTCAAATTATTTTCCCGAGTACGGAAAGCAAACGACGCGAGGTTTCAGACAGGGTCGGCCCGATCGATCTGAAGTCAGTTATTAGTTAGATGTGGTCACATAGGTCCCGGGATCGCGTTTATAATGTTATATTGCCGTAATTCTCCTTCACATTTCCTATTGGTCCGTTGCGCGTTTGTTACTGATCAATTTGACCTTGTATGACCTTGTGGGATCGCCCCTGTAAACATTTTTTTTTTTTTTTTAAATATGTTTTATCTTTTTATTTTTTTAAGCATTAAGTGATGCCTTGTACGTGACGCCAGCAGTTTTTCGCCTCTTTTTCGTAAAGTCCGACTTTCTTAGATCATTTTGCTGTGAGTCGGATGCCAATTAACCCCTTGACTAAGGAAGGATCTGAGATGGGCACGGCCTTTCTTTAAGCCTACGTGGCACATACAGGCCCGGCGAGGGTTAATTAATGACTGCGGTGTTCTGTACCTGTAAACAAGCCGGGTTGGAATCGGCCGCGCTTGGCATTTTGCAGGGTGCGTTTTAACTGTGTCTTGTGCTTTTCTCAGTCCAGGTTGTGCCACCCGGCAAGACGGTGGCATATTAAGGGTGAGAGGAAGGGCAGCACAGGCGGGGAAGGCTGCAAGGTGGAGGTCAGCTTTGTAGCATGTGTGGTGTAATGGCGCCATTATGCAGTATGCCCACTGCAGCGACTGCCTCTCTGCATGATGCCAGTGGGTATTGCTACAGACGCTCGCCGCCCGCCGCACAAGATCTCATTTGTTCGCCTCGTCCCTGCACATTTTAACGTGCTAATGTTTTATTCAAAGCACCATTATCATTAATCGTATTAAAAGATGGTATTTACAGCGGGCACGGAAGACGTGGCAGCGCCAGCTTCTATTTCTGCAATCAATAGAACAGAGAATGATTTGTATCAGGACAAATTACTAAAATATATATAGAACTTAATTAACATGCGATCGCCAATCTGGAATCTAGGGTAAAAACAATGAGATTGGAATTTTGGAAATTTTTCAATTTTATTTATGGTATGTCATAGCATGACAACCTGGTGACTCTATGGCCTAAACGGTGCCCACGTCTTTATAAAAATATTTAGCCTATTCATACATGTAATGCGGGATCTAGGGTAAAATAAATCAGATCAAATTTTTGGGAAAAATTTTTCAATTTTTCTTTTATGTCATAGTGTGACAACCTGGTGACTCTATGGCCTAAACGGTGCCCACGTCTTCATCCATGGTGAATTATGGCCTAAACACGTGCCCACACCTTCATACAGGACGAATTATTAAAATATATAACCTATTCATACATGTAATGCGGGACTTAGGGTAAAATCAATCAGATCAAATTTTTGGAAAATTTTCCATTTTTCTTTTATGTCATAGTGTGACAACCTGGTGATTCTATGGCCTAAACGGTGCCCACGTCTTCATCCAGGGTGAATTATGGCCTAAACAAGTGCCCACATCTTCATACAGGACGAATTATAAAAATATATAACCTATTCATACATGTAATGCGGGACTTAGGGTAAAATCAATCAGATCAAATTTTTGGGAAAATTTTCCCATTTTTCTTTTACGTCATAGTGTCACAACCTGATGACTCTATGGCCTAAACGGTGCTCACATCTTCACACAGGGAGAATTATTAAAATATATAACTTTTTCATACGTGAAATGCAGGATGTAGGGTTAAATCGATTAGATCAAATTTTTGTAAAATTTTCTATTTTTCTTTTATGTCATGGTGTCACAACCTGGTGACTGTATGGCCTAAATGGTGCCCATGTCTTCATGCATGGTGAATTATTAAAATATATACGGTATATTTTTTTTCCCTATTTTCCTTCTGAAAATTTGGGATGCCTCTTATGGTCCGGTGCGTCTTATAGTCCAAAAAAATACGGTAACTTATTCATACAATAAATGTGGGATCTAGGGTAAAATCAATTAGAATAAATTTGAGGAAAATGTTCCATTTTTCCTTAATATCATTGTGTCACAACCTGGTGACTCGATGGCCTAAACGGTTCCCACTTCTTCATACACGGTGAATTATGGCCTAAACGGTGCCCATGTCTTCATACACGGTGAATTACTAAAATATATAACTTATTCATACATGAAGTGCATAATCTAGGGTAAAATCGATCAGACCAAATTTTGAGAAAATGTTAAATTTTTTTTTTATGTCATAGTGTCACAACCTGGTGACTATATGGCCTAAATGGTTCATACAGGGTAAATCACTAAAATACATAAAATGATACTTGAAGTCATGTAGAATTAGGAATAAAATAAATCAGAACAAATTAAAAAAAAAAAATTTGAAATCCTTTTTATTTTATTTTATTTTACTATGCACTAAGTGATAATGGCACAAACTAGAGCCGATATGACCTAAACAGTGCCGAGTGCCCCAGGCCTTTTATTCAGGTGAATTACTAAAATACATAACCTAATAAATGTTTTGTGGGACTTGGGGTAAAATAAATTAGATCAAATTTTGTTTATAAACTTTTTTGAATTTTTTTTTGTATTTTTTTTTTCCGTACTGGCACAGAAAGGGCTGATATGGCCTAGAAGGTGCCTACTGCCCCTATTCCTTCATTACTAAAAATCCATAACTTAATACATGTAAATGTGAGATTAGGATCAAATTTTTGGAAACTTTTTTTTTTGTACTATGTTGTAGTGGCACAACTTAGTGCCGACACGGCTCAAACGGTGCATCTTCATACAAGTAAATCACTAACTCATAATTCAATGCATATGGAAGTCAATAAGAGATCTGAAGTAAAATCAATAAAGTTGCATGTAAAAAAAAAAAAGCTTTTTCATTTTTCAATTCATTTTTTATTTTTAGTATGTTGCATCGGCAAACATGATACTGATGTGGCCTAAACGAGCCCAATGCCCATGTCTTCATTCAGGGTGAAATTCTAAATTATATTACTAATACATGTGTTATTCGATGCAAAATTAAAGGAGAAATCAATTAGATTATTTTTTTTTTAAATTTAGGGATAGTGCTGGGGTTAGAGCTAGGGTTAGGGAGAGTACTGGGGTTAGAGATAGTGCTAGGGTTAGAGCTAGAGTTAGGGATAGTGCTGGATAGGGATAGTGCTGGAGTTAGAGCTAGGGAGAGTGCTGGGGTTAGAGCTAGGGAGAGTACTGGGGTTAGAGATAGTGCTATGGTTAGAGATAGTGCTAGGGTTAGAGCTAGAGTTAGGGATAGTGCTGGAGTTAGAGCTAGGGAGAGTGCTGGGGTTAGAGCTAGGGAGAGTACTGGGGTTAGAGATAGTGCTATGGTTAGAGCTAGAGTTAGGGATAGTGCCGGGGTTAGAGCTAGGGAGAGTACTGGGGTTAGAGATAGTGCTACGGTTAGAGCTAGGGTTAGGGATAGTGCTGGGGTTAGAGCTAGGGAGAATGCTGGGGTTAGAGCTAGGGAGAGTACTGGGTTAGAGATAGTGCTAGGGTTAGAGCTAGGGTTAGGGAGAGTGCTGGGGTTAGAGATAGTGCTAGGGGTAGAGCTAGGGTTAGTGCTGGTGTTAGAGCTAGGGAGAGTGCTGGGGTTAGTGCTAGGGAGAGTACTGGGGTTAGAGATAGTGCTAGGGTTAGAGCTAGGGCTAGCGAGAGTGCTGGGGTTAGAGCTAGCGAGAGTGCTGGGGTTAGAGCTAGGGAGAGTACTGGGGTTAGAGCTAGGGAGAGTACTGGGGTTAGAGATAGTGCTAGGGTTAGAGCTAGGGTTAGGGAGAGTACTGGGGTTAGAGATAGTGCTAGGGTTAGAGCTAGAGTTAGGGAGAGTGCTGGGGTTAGAGCTAGGGAGAGTACTGGGGTTAGAGATAGTACTAGGGTTAGAGCTAGGGTTAGGGAGAATGCTGGGGTTAGAGCTAGGGAGAGTGCTGGGTTAGAGCTAGGGAGATTACTTGGTTAGAGATAGTGCTAGGGTTAGAGCTAGGGTTAGGGAGAATGCTGGGGTTAGAGATAGTGCTAGGGTTAGAGCTAAAGTTAGTGCTGGGGTTAGAGCTAGGGAGAGTGCTGGGGTTAGAGCTAGGGAGAGTACTGCGTTTAGAGCTAAGGTTAAGGATAGTGCTCTGTTTAGAGCTAGGATTAGGGAGTGTGCTGGGGTTAAAGCTAGTGATAGTGCTGGGGTTAGAGCTAGGGATAGTGCTGGGGTTAGAGCTAGGGATAGTGCTGGGGTTAGGGAGAGTACTGGGTTAGAGATAGTGCTAGGGTTAGAGCTAAAGTTAGGGATAGTGCTGGAGTTAGAGCTAGAGTTAGTGATAGTGCTGGGGTTAGAGCTAGGGAGAGTGTTGGGGTTAGAGCTAGGGAGAGTGCTGGGGTTAGAGCTAGAGAGAGTACTGGGGTTAGAGATAGTGCTACAGTTAGAGCTAGGGTTAGGGATAGTGCTGGGTTAGAGCTAGGGTTAGTGCTGGGGTTAGAGCTAGGGAGAGTGCTGGGGTTAGAGCTAGGGAGAGTGCTGGGGTTAGAGCTAGGGTTAGTGCTGGGGTTAGAGCTAGGGTTAGTGCTGGGGTTAAAGCTAGAGCTAGGGATAGGATGGCCCAATGTGGAATTAGGGATAAAATTCAATGAGGTTGAATTTTTGGAAACTTTTTTTTATTATGTTGTAGTGGCACAGCCTAGTGCCGACCCGGCCTAAACAGTGCCCACCCGGCCTAAACAGTGCCCATGTCTTCACGCAGGGTGACTTAGTAAAATATATAAATGCATTTGTGTGGTGGTTCATGTAGGATCTTAGAATAAAATCAATGAGATCGAATATTTTTGGAACTTTTTACATAGCGATTAGAATTATTTTAAATAGCAATTATGTTTTCCTATATCTCCTAAAAAATAACCTATAAAAAAAAAGACAGCAAGGGACTATATAAAAAACATTTTTTTTTTCTTTTTTTCCATTGGGAATTGCATTTTTTTCCCATTTCTACTTTAACTAAATTTTTGTTATTTTTGTAAAAATTCTTACAAGACTGATAGTAATTAGAAAAATCTCATGTTCTAAGGTTTTATATACCGTATATAAATTTAGTTGTGTTTTACTAAAAAAAAAATAACCGCATTTATTTGCTCCTCTTTTTGATTTGTAGAGACATACCTTACTATTTAATTTTAATTGGGTTTTATTCAAGTTTATTGAAAGCTTGCCTTAATTTTGTATACAGGGCGTGAGAAAAATTCTTATATATTGCCTTTTTTTTTTAAATTTCTGCATTGTGACGTCCCTCGGTTATTGCTTCTGGAAACGTATCAACAAAATAATCAATTCCCCTGGTCAATAGAGCGTGTTCTCAAGCAGTCTGTCACGGGCATTGAAAAGGGGAATGGAAAAGACCCAGATTAAAATTTTATTACATTTTTGTTCCTCCGAAGAGGAACAACTGAGGAATGGTACAATAAAGGTTTCCGAAAAAACCTTCTTTGGATTTTGTATTTTTTTGTATGAAATATTTAGTTAGTCATACTGATAGTTCTAGTTAATGTCGGGGGAATCTGGCAGTGGGTTTTGGGGTCCACAAGCACCTCCTCACCATCATAACTGGAGGTTTTCTAATATATTATTTTGTATTGTTTTTAATATCATAATATAATAAAAGAATAAAAAAAAAAAAACAACAGATAACAGACCGGTCTCACACGGTCGACCATAATGGTTTGGCCGCGATTGTCCTCATAACCTCAGGTTGGCAAGTTCCGGTCAAGACCAGTGGCTGATTTTGAGATTGACCATCAGCCCCTTCTCATGGCAAGAACGAGTGTGACGATCTATGGCCTTGTTGGATTTTTTTTTTAGCGGAGGATTTAAAAAGTTAATTGTACTGATTCACAGATCAGGGGTCTCCGATCACGACCAAGATCGATCACTGATTTGTCATCTAAGACCTTCAAAGACCATCCATGGACGTCAAAAACCTTCAGAAATAAGCCTTCTAAAATCCACAACGTACCTCTGGCTTAATTTATAAAATAGTCAAACCCCCCAACACCGCCAAAAAAAAAGAAAAAAAAAAGGTTGTGAGGGGCGGTGATGGCTCTAATCATTAAGTGCTCCTGCACAGTCACGCCTGGGCCAACGAGTGAACTATCACACCTAGATGCAAGAAACACCTTATTAACAACTTCTTTGGTTTCGTGGAAAGTCAGAAAAATGCCTAAGTCAGCAAAAAAAAAAAAAAAAAAGAAAAGAAAATGTCCTGAGGTGTCTTACTCATGTTTCCCCACGTGCTTCGAAGCAACTTCTAAAAGCCAGATGAATTCTGCAGAACGGGGCTTGAACTCTTGTCACTTATATAAGAGTCGAACAAAAGCCAAGAGAAAACAAAAAAGTTAGTTTTTGTGTTCGGTTTGGCACCTGGGACGCAAAAAGTCAAATATTGAGAATCCGAGCAGGATGGGGAATTTCTATATATATTTATTTTCGCTATGAAGCCAAGGTTATATCTGACTTTTCTATTACCGTATTCTCTTCTGGTTTTATTTTTTCGAGGTCTATATACTTGATTACCAGTAGGGGGTGCACTGGCAATGGTCTGCAGACCAGATAGGAAAAGGGCATTTCATGGTATATTGGTGGTTCTTGGATTAGTGGCGTAGCGTGGGGAGGGACGGGAGGTGAGGCACAAAGGCAGTTGCTCTGGGCGCAAAATTTGATAGGGGTTCAAAAATTACTGTTATGGTTAGAGATAGAGGTAGGGTTAAGGATAGAGCTAGGCATTAGGAATAGTACTAAGGGCTAGGGATAGGATTATGTATAGGATATAGGCAATAAAATACTTTGTAAGAAAAATCCAAAAATTTAATTACAAAGGGTCTTAAAGTACTGGCATCCCACGCTACAACATTGTCTTAGATGATTATCGATTTGCAAAATATGTCTTTCTCTAAGATTATTATTTAGTTTCTTATGTAACAGGCTGACATGGCTGAATTCAAGCCCTTAAAGGGATGTCTAGCTTAGAATCCTCCCTTAGTAAACACCCCATTAGACTTCTGGGTTAAAAGACTTGAGGAAATTCACTAAATAACTGAATCAAAAAGACCCTCCTAAGAGCTATTTTGTTTTTAGGCCTATTGATTTCAATAGACGTGGTGTAATGCCTCATATAACCTGTGGGGGTGCTGTAGGGAAATAGAACACTTGCATCAATGAAGATTACGGCTGATCACTCTAAGGCTTAACAGTTGGACAACTTATGATTAATTTATATTAGAGGGGTCGTAAAATTCTTATTATTATTTATTATTATTATTATTATTATTATTATTTATATAGCACCATTGATTCCATGGTGCTATACATGAGAAGGGGTTACATACAAGTTACAGATATCACTTACAGTAAACAAACTAACAATTACAGACTGATACAGAGGGGCGAGGACCCTGCCCTTGCCGGCTTACATTCTAAGGATGGTGGAGAAGGAGACAATGGGTTGGGGGGTTGCGGCAGCTCCGGTGTCGGTGAGGCGGTAGCTCCGATAGTGGTGAGGAGGCAGCGGGGTCAGTGCAGGCTGTAGGCTTTCCTGAAGAGGTGGGTTTTCAGGTTCCGTCTGAAGGATCCGAATGTGGTTGATAGTCGGACGTGTTGGGGCAAAGAATTCCAGAGGATGGGGATATTCTGGAGAAGTCTTGGAGGCGGTTGGGTGAGGAGCGAATAAGTGTAGAGGAGAGAAGGAGGTCTTGGGAGGACCGGAAATTACGTGAGAAAAGATATCGGGAGATTAGTACAGAGATATATGGAGGAGACAGGTAATGGATGGCTTTGTAGGTCAGTATTAGTAATTTGAACTGGATACGCTGAGGGAATGGGAGCCAGTGAAGAGATTTGCAGAGGGGGGAAGCAGAGGAGTAGCGAGGAGAGAGCTGAATTAGTTGGGCAGCAGAGTTAAGGATGGACTGGAGAGGTGCAAGGGTGTTAGCGGGGAGGCCGCAGAAAAGGATGTTGCAGTAGTCAAGGCAAGAGATGACGAGGGCATGCACAAGCATTTTAGTAGATTGACGGTTAAGAAAAGGACGGATTCTGGAGATATTTTTGAGCTGGAGGCGACAGGAGGTGGAAAGAGCTTGGAAGTGAGGTTTGAAGGACAGGACAGAGTCGAAGGTTACTCCGAGGCAGCGGACTTCGGGTACGGGGGAAAGCATGATGTCATTGATTGCGATAGATAGGTCAGGTATGGAAGATCTATGAGATGGAGGAAAGATAATTAGTTCAGATTTGTCCACATTGAGTTTGAGGAAGCGAGAGGAGAAGGAGGATATGGCCGATAGACACTCCGGGATTCTGGACAGCAGAGAGGTGACGTCTGGGCCAGAGAGATAGATCTGAGTGTCATCAGCATAAAGGTGGTACTGGAATCCATGGGACTTTATGAGTTGTCCCAGGCCAAGTGTATAGATTGAGAGTAGTAGGGGTCCTGGAACAGAGCCTTGGGGGACTCCAACAGAGAGAGGGTGGGATGAGGAGGTAGTGTAGGAGTGGGAGACGCTGAACGTGCGGTTGGAAAGGTACGAGGAAATCCAGGATAGGGCGAGGTCTTTGATGCCAAAGGAGGAGAGGATCTGTAGTAGGAGGCAGTGGTCAACTGTGTCGAAAGCAGAGGACAGGTCTAGAAGGAGGAGTACAGAGTAATGTCCATTAGCTTTAAATAAAAATAAATAAAATAAAATAAAAGATATTGTCAAAAGGAAACAACCTCTTTCAGATAACATTTTACAAAGTATGTTATATTGTCCTGTATATGATTTTTATGACGCGACGTTGAATTTGGCATATACGATTTATGCAGTTTTAATAGGATCTTTATATCTCTACGTTCTGCAAGAGGTTTCTGCTTCCTTCACTTTCTTGAAACCACTTCCCTCCACGCCCCTTCATCATATCATGATAATGAACATGTAAGTTGCAGTCGTGCCTTAACTCGTATTATCACATGAGTGGTCACTTCCTCCCACAACCTCAAAACACTCTTCTCCCATGCTGCTGAAGGAACCTGCTTTACCCATTTCTGGTCTAAGACCTTCAACCTAACAACTTAGTGTTAGGCACTTTCTCATCCCGTGCAACCTTCTAATCACTTGTGTTAACAGGTCCGTGCCCCCAACTTAAATACTCTGTGCTGCTACTAATATTCTATGCTCTCCTTATTCTCTCGGTACACCTCTGTACCTCACGACCCCCTCCAAAGTCCAAATATCCACACACAGTTAAGAAGAGGCAACATCGAAAACAGATGGGATGGTGGCAGGGAGAAATCCTTACAAATCGTCCAGTTTATTTCATGTACGTTAAAAATCAAAACCCCAAATCAATGGCCTACTCATTCAGATAGATATGTCCTTACTTATGGCTTATAACACCCCTGTAGGCATACTTTCAATAACCTAAAAAAATCTGATTACTATCTTTTACTTAAAAATAATCTGATTACTATCTTCTACCTAAGAAATCTGATTACTATCATCTGCCTAAAAATAATCTGATTACTATCTTTTACCTAAAAAATCTGATTACTATCATCTACCTAAAAAATCTGATTACTATCTTCTACCTAAAAAATCTGATTACTACCTTCTACCTAAAAAATCTGACTATCTTCTACCTAAAAAATCTGATTACTATCTTCTGCCTAAAAAATCTGATTACTATCATCTGCCTAAAAAATCTGATTACTACCTTCTACCTAAAAAATCTGATTACTATCATCTGCCTAAAAAAATCTGAATACTATCATCTGCCTAAAAAATCTGATTACTATCATCTGCCTAAAAAATCTGATTACTATCATCTGCCTAAAAAATCTCATTACTATCTTCTACCTAAAAAAATCTGATTACTATCTTCTACCTAAATAATCTGATTACTATCTTCTACCTAAATAATATGATTACTATCTTCTACCTAAAAAATCTGATTACTATCTGCCTAAAAAATCTGATTACTATCATCTACCTACAAAATCTGATTACTATCTTCTACCTAAATAATCTGATTACTATCATCTACCTACAAAATCTGATTACTATCTTCTACCTAAAAAATCTCATTACTATCTTCTACCTAAAAAAATCTGATTACTATCTTCTACCTAAATAATCTGATTACTATCTTCTACCTAAATAATCTGATTACTATCTTCTACCTAAATAATATGATTACTATCTTCTACCTAAAAAATCTGATTACTATCTGCCTAAAAAATCTGATTACTATCATCTACCTACAAAATCTGATTACTATCTTCTACCTAAATAATCTGATTACTATCATCTACCTCCAAAATCTGATTACTATCTTCTACCTAAAATATCTGATTACTATCTTCTACCTAAATAATATGATTACTATATTCTACCTAAAAAATCTGATTACTATCATCTGCCTAAAAAATCTGATTACTATCTTCTACCTAAAAATAATCTGATTACTATCTTCTGCCTAAAAATAATCTGATTACTATCTTCTACCTAAGAAATCTGATTACTATCATCTGCCTAAAAATAATCTGATTACTATCTTCTACCTAAAATATCTGATTACTATCTTCTACCTAAAAAATCTGATTACTATCTTCTACCTAAAATATCTGATTACTATTTTCTACCTAAATAATCTGATTACTATTTTCTACCTAAAAAAATCTGATTACCATCATCTGCCTAAAATCTGACTAATATTCTCAATCTAAAAAATCTGATTACCATCTTCCACCTAGAATATCTGATTAAATATCCTCCATCTAAAATATTTGGCTTAGTATTAGTCTCTTCCTGAGAGTATTTTGATTATCCTTCACTGAAAAAATCTGATTATTTTCCTCTACCCACATAATCTGATTAATAATCCTTCACTTTAAAAAATCTTATTAATATTTTCCACCCAAAAAAATCTGTTTAATATCCCCATCTATAAAATCTGATTAATATCTTCCACTTAAAAAAAATCGGATTCATATCTTTCACCTAATAGAATAAATATCTTCCACCTCTGATTTTTAACCTACACCTAAAAATATAATCTAAAATTAGGATATATGTCCGCCACCTAAAAAATATTTTTTTTTATTTTATCTTCCACCTAAAAAATCTGATCACTAACAACAATAACAACAAATATTGCATTGTGCTTTTCTCACAATTACTGTCCTCCACCTAAAAAAAAATCTGGTTAATATCCTCTATCTAAAATATCTCATTACTATCGTCCAGATTAAAAATCTGTATAATATCATCTATGTAAAAAATCGGATTAAAATCTTCCATGTAATAAAAAATCTGATTACTATCCTCCACCCAAAAGATCTGATTAATATCCTCCATCTAAAAAATTGATTATCATCCAACTAAAAAATCTCATAAATATCCTTCACCTAAAAATACTGATTAATATCCTCCGCATTAAAAATCTTATTACTATCCACCACCACAAAAAAAAAGAATAAATTATCCTCTGACTAAAAAATCTGATTATTTTCCTCCACTTTAAAAAAAAATCTGATGAATATCCCAGGGTGACATGGTGAATGGATCGGTGTGATTCTAGGAGAGGTGAAGGTTCTCTTCTCTACTTCCAGCACAGGCCATACTGGTTATCGCAATTGGTCAGTCATGTGATAAATATGTCTGCTGTGACATATTAATTCGATTTTTAGAAAAAAAATTGTAAATGTGGAACCTGATATTTAGCCTGAGTGCACCTTCGTAATTCAGTCCCTACGTACTTAGCCTGTGATATACGTACTCTAAGGGGTACATGTCACGTTTCTTAGGGGTACTTGTTAAGCGTTGTAAGTAGATGCATAGTCTTGGGGTACTTTGAGTTCTTGGTGGAGCAATGTTGAGGAACACTGGTCTAGTGTCTAGGTTCTCAACCAAAAATGAGTTCTTGGTGGAGCAATATTGAGGAACACTGGTCTAGAGTCTATGTTCTCAACAAACAAGGAGTTCTTGGTGGAGCATTGTTGAAGAACGCTGGTCTAAAGTCTAGGTTCTCAACCAACAATTGGTGGAGCAGTCTTGAGGAACACTGGTCTAGAGTCTAGGTTCTCAACCAACAAGGAGTTCTTGATGGAGCAATTTTGAGGAACAATGGTCTAGAGTCTAGGTTTTCAACCAACAATGAGATCTTGGTGCAGCAATGTTGAGGAACACTGGTCTAGAATCTAGGTTCTCAACCAACAAGGAGTTCTTGATGGAGCAATTTTGAGGAACAATGGTCTAGAGTCTAGGTTCTCAACAATGAGATTTTGGTGGAGCAATGTTGAGGAACACTGGTCTAGAGTCTAGGTTCTCAACAAACAATGAGTTATGGGTGGTGCAATGTTGAGGAACACTGGTTTAGATTCTTGGTCCTCAACAATGAGTTTTTGGTGGAGCAATGTTGAGGAACACTGGTCTAGAGTCTAGGTTCTCAACAAACAATGAGTTATTGGTGGTGCAATGTTGAGGAACACTGGTTTAGATTCTTGGTCCTCAACAATGAGTTTTTGGTGGAGAAATGTTGAGGAACACTGGTCTAGAGTCTAGGTTCTCAACAAACAATGAGTTATGGGTGGAGCAATGTTGAGGAACACTGGTCTAGAGTCTAGGTTCTCAACAAACAATGAGTTATTGGTGGTGCAATGTCGAGGAACACTGGTTTAGATTTTTGGTTCTCAACAAACAATGAGTTTTTGGTGGAGCAATGTTGAGGAACACTGATCTAGAGTCTAGGTGCTCAACCAACATGGCATATATTAGTTGTCTCAGTGGTGGGACGTTCGAGAGGCTTTAGAGAGAAGAGGATACCTTTCTGACTCCCAGTAGACGCGGCAAATTTAGCAAAAGCTGCAGAAATAAAAAAAAGTGGTGCTTACTGAGTGTTTTCTTGTATGACCATGTAATCTTTGTATTTCACCTTGCACTTTGAATATCGGACCTAGTTCTTTTGCCGTTGTGTACTCACAGTATCTCCTTTCGCTGACTGTTGTGGACCATCACTAATTCTATTATCTTCATACATTGCCTTGTGTGTACAGTACTACCACTATATGCTGGGGGCTTGTTTTATCTGTGAGAATCAAATGTGTGACATTCATTCTGGCTGGATACTTTCTTGGCTGAATATTACTGGGAGGTATCTATGCATCACAATTGTCTTATGGTTATGTCCAGTGGTTGGTCATGTTGGAAGGCACCTAAGTTCTGGGCCAGGGGTGTACTCAGTATCCATGTGGTCCCATATAGAAAGCCTAGTGTTCCATCTTTGATCACTTTCTGTGGCAAGATCAGAACACGGGAAGCATTTGATCATATGATCATTTTAGTTTTCCAAATGTAAAGTATAATGCACAAAGTGATGTCAGAATTTTATTATTTACAATTTACAGTAGTGGGATAATGCACACAGTAATGTCACAAAAGTGAAGTAATGTACATGTTCAAGATACAGCACACTTACTACATATTGTAATGTCACAGTACAGGAATAATATGCACAGTGATGTCACACTATAGGGATAACGCACACATTGATGTCACAGTAGAAAGATAATATGCACAGTGCTGTCACAGTACAGGGATAATGGACACAGTGATGTCACAGTACAGGGATAATGCACACAGTGATGTCACACTATAGGGATCACGCACACACTGATGTCACAATACAGGGATAATGCACACAGTGATGTCAGTACAGGGATAATGGACACAGTGATGTCACAGTATAGGGATAATGCACACAGTGATGTCACAGTACAGGGATAATGCACACAGTGATGTCACACTATAGGGATCACGCACACACTGATGTCACAGTACAGGGATAATGCACACAGTGATGTCACAGTACAGGGATAATGGACACAGTGATGTCACAGTATAGGGATAATGCACACAGTGATGTCAGAGTACAGGGACAATATGCACAACGAGGTCATAGTACAGGCAAAATGCACACTGCAATGTCACAGTACAGGGATAATGCACACGTTAATGTCACAGACAGTATGGGGATAATATGCACATTAATGTCATATTACAGGGAACATGCTCACAGATATATCATTATAGTTGGTTAATAAGCATAATGATGCCAAAGTACAAGGTAAATCTACTTAGTGATTTTATAGTGCCGGAATTATGCAAACAGTAATGTGACAGAACAGGGACAAAGCACACTGTAATGGTACAGTGCTTAGATAATACACACCGCAAAGTTGCAGTACAGTGATAATACACACAGTGATGTCACAGAACAGGGATGATACACACTGTGATATAAGGAAAACTGAATATTGCATGCAATGATGCCAAAATAAAGGGATATTGCACACAGTGATGTCATATTACAGAGAACATGCACAAAATGATACAATACTACAGCAATAATGCATACACTGATGTTACCGTACAGGAACAATAAACACAATCATGTCACAGTACAGGGATAATACACACAGTGATGTTACAGTACAGGGATAATGCACACAGTGATGTCACAGTACAAGGATAATACACAGAGTAATGTCACAGTACAGGGATAATGTACACAGTGATGTCACAGTACAGGGACAATGCACACAGTGATGTCACGGTACAGGGATAATACACAGTGATGTCACAGTACAGGAATAATGCACACAGTGATGTCACAGTACAGGGATAATGCACACAGTGATGTCACAGTACAGGGATAATGTAAATAGTGATGCCGATTACAGGGATAATTCACATAGTGATGTCACAGTACAGGCATAATGCACATAGTGATGCAGAGTACAGGCATAATGCACACAGTGATGTCACAGTACAGAGATAATGCACATAGTGATGCAGAGTACAGGGATAATGTACACAGTGATGTCACAGTACAGGGATAATGCACACAGTGATGTCACAGTACAAGGATAATGCACACAGTGATGTCACAGTACAGGGATAATGCACACAGTGATGTCACAGTACAGGGATAATGCACACAGTGATGTCACAGTACAGGGATAATGCACACAGTGATGTCACAGTACAAGGATAATGCACACAGTGATGTCACAGTACAGGGATAATGCACACAGTGATGTCACAGTACAGGGATAATGCACACAGTGATGTCACAGTACAGGGATAATGCACACAGTGATGTCACAGTACAGGGATAATGTACACAGTGATGTCACAGTACAGGGATAATGCACACAGAGATGCACCAGTACAGGGATAATGCACACAGTGATGCCCCAGTACAGGGATAATGCACACAGTGATGTCACAGTACAGGGATAATGCACACAGTGATGTCACAGTACAGGGATAATGCACACAGTGATGTCAAAGTACAGGGATAATGCACACAGGGATGTCACAGTACAGGGATAATGCACACAGGGATGTCACAGTACAGGGATAATGTACACAGTGATGTCACAGTACAGGGATAATGCACACAGAGATGTCGCAGTACAGGGATAATGCACACAGTGATGCCCCAGTACAGGGATGATGCACACAATGATGTCACAGTACAGGGATAATGCACACAGTGATGACACAGTACAGGGATAATGCACACAGTGATGTCACAGTACAGGGATAATGTACACAGTGATGTCACAGTACAGGGATAATGCACACAGAGATGTCGCAGTACAGGGATAATGCACACAGTGATGCCCCAGTACAGGGATGATGCACACAATGATGTCACAGTACAGGGATAATGCACACAGTGATGACACAGTGCAGGGATAATGCACACAGTGATGTCACAGTACAGGGATAATGTACACAGTGATGTCACAGTACAGGGATAATGCACACAGAGATGTCGCAGTACAGGGATAATGCACACAGTGATGCCCCAGTACAGGGATGATGCACACAATGATGTCACAGTACAGGGATAATGCACACAGTGATGACACAGTACAGGGATAATGCACACAGTGATGTCACAGTACAGGGATAATGTACACAGTGATGTCACAGTACAGGGATAATGCACACAGAGATGTCGCAGTACAGGGATAATGCACACAGTGATGCCCCAGTACAGGGATGATGCACACAATGATGTCACAGTACAGGGATAATGCACACAGTGATGACACAGTACAGGGATGATGCACACAATGATGTCACAGTACAGGGATAATGTACACAGTGATGTCACAGTACAGGGATAATGCACACAGAGATGTCGCAGTACAGGGATAATGCACACAGTGATGCCCCAGTACAGGGATGATGCACACAATATCAGTTATTATCGCAACAAAAAGTCATTATGCACAGTTCTCTGTGACAGCACAAAAAACACATAATGATGTCACTCCTCATTACTGACACATGATGTCACAGCACCGTAGTAATTCATTAAGTAATGCGCTCACGTCTTGAGAAAGTGAGTGATGAATACAAGATGCTCATTGCACGATTACAAAAAATCTGAATAGAAGTGATGAAATCTTTACTCCTCGCTGTTCATATCATCATCTTAGCACAATGGGTTTATGTTTGGAAAGCGTCTGTGTATCGGGGGATGGGAGGATATCGGATCCTCGTGTTCTGGAAGGTTGTCAGATGGAATATTAGGTTCCAGCAGATTTTTAGGACCTTCTGTTCCGTACGTTATAGGATTTAGATGTGATACATCTTTATGTTGTTGCCATAGTATTTGTGTCACATCCTTTCATGTCTGTCGCTGACAAAGAGACAGAATGGCTTCAAAACACAAAACAGCAGCTGTGAGCCCAAAGCAGCGTGACCCCGCGGTATGTCTGACATCAGTCACAGCCGGCGCCTTACCTGCAGGAATATTCTATCTATCTATTATCTGTCTATCTATTATCTATCTATCTATCTATCTATCTATCTATCTATCTATCTATTTATCTATCTATCTATCTATCTACCCATGAAACTATAGTATTAATGTGTGAATATCATTATCCCTGGTGGTCTATATTACAAAGAGGGATAATATTAGGATCTTTGGTGGTCTACAATGCCAGAATTATCCCTTACTAGTTACTGTAGTTTCTAGTATTACTCCTTGTAGTTCACTAAATGACCAGAGATGATTGAATTATCTCTTGTACTACCCTAGACCACCAGGGATATTGGAATTATCCCATGCCCACCAAGGAATAATATCAGTATATCTGGGCATCTAAGACAAAAAGGAAAATAATTTCATCATCCTTGGTAGTTTAGAGCAGGGAAGGGGGTCAATGTAAATATCCCTGGTGGTCTATGGAAGAAGAAGGAATTATTGCAGTATCTCTGGGGAGCCTAGGATAGTACATGTGAGTATGAGGGATAATTCCAGTATCCCTGGTGGTCTATGTGAGTATGAGGGATAATTCCAGTATCCCTGGTGGTCTAGGCGAGTATGAGGGATAATTCCAGTATCCCTGGTGGTCTACGCGAGTATGAGGGATAATTCCAGTATCCCTGGTGGTCTATGTGAGTATGAGGGATAATTCCAGTATCCCTGGTGGTCTATGCGAGTATGAGGGATAATCCCAGTATCCCTGATGGTCTATGCGAGTATGAGGGATAATCCCAGTATCCCTGGTGGTCTATGTGAGTATGAGGGATAATTCCAGTATCCCTGATGGTCTATGTGAGTATGAGGGATAATCCCAGTATCCCTGATAGTCTAGGCGAGTATGAGGGATAATTACAGTATCCCTGGTGGTCTATGTGAGTATGAGGGATAATTCCAGTATCCCTGGTGGTCTATGCGAGTATGAGGGATAATTCCAGTATCCCTGGTGGTCTATGCGAGTATGAGGGATAATCCCAGTATCCCTGATGGTCTATGCGAGTATGAGGGATAATCCCAGTATCCCTGATGGTCTATGCGAGTATGAGGGATAATCCCAGTATCCCTGATGGTCTATGCGAGTATGAGGGATAATCCCAGTATCCCTGGTGGTATATGTGAGTATGAGGGATAATTCCAGTATCCCTGGTGGTCTATGTGAGTATGAGGGATAATTCCAGTATCCCTGGTGGTCTATGTGAGTATGAGGGATAATTCCAGTATCCCTGGTGGTCTATGCGAGTATGAGGGATAATCCCAGTATCCCTGGTGGTATATGTGAGTATGAGGGATAATTCCAGTATCCCTGGTGGTCTATGTGAGTATGAGGGATAATTCCAGTATCCCTGATGGTCTATGCGAGTATGAGGGATAATCCCAGTATCCCTGGTGGTATATGTGAGTATGAGGGATAATTCCAGTATCCCTGGTGGTCTATGTGAGTATGAGGGATAATTCCAGTATCCCTGGTGGTCTAGGCGAGTATGAGGGATAATTCCAGTATCTCTGGTGGTCTATGTGAGTATGAGGGATAATTCCAGTATCCCTGGTGGTCTAGGCGAGTATGAGGGATAATTCCAGTACCCTGGTGGTCTAGGTGAGTATGAGGGATAATTCCAGTATCCCTGGTGGTCTAGGTGAGTATGAGGGATAATTCCAGTATCCCTGGTGGTCTAGGTGAGTATGAGGGATAATTCCAGTATCCCTGGTGGTCTAGGCGAGTATGAGGGATAATTCCAGTATCTCTGGTGGTCTATGTGAGTATGAGGGATAATTCCAGTATCCCTGGTGGTATATGCGAGTATGAGGGATAATTCCAGTATCCCTGGTGGTCTAGGCGAGTATGAGGGCTAATTCCAGTATCCCTGGTGGTCTAGGTGAGTATGAGGGATAATTCCAGTATCCCTGGTGGTCTAGGCGAGTATGAGGGATAATTCCAGTATCCCTGGTGGTCTATGTGAGTATGAGGGATAATTCCAGTATCCCTGGTGGTCTATGTGAGTATGAGGGATAATTCCAGTATCCCTGGTGGACTATGTGAGTATGAGGGATAATTCCAGTATCCCTGGTGGTCTATGTGAGTATGAGGGATAATTCCAGTATCCCTGGTGGTCTATGTGAGTATGAGGGATAATTCCAGTATTCCTGGTGGTCTACGCGAGTATGAGGGATAATTCCAGTATCCCTGGTGGTCTAGGCGAGTATGAGGGATAATTCCAGTATCCCTGGTGGTCTATGTGAGTATGAGGGATAATCCCTGTATCCCTGGTGGTCTAGGCGAGTATGAGGGATAATTCCAGTATCCCTGGTGGTCTACGTGAGTATGAGGGATAATTCCAGTATCCCTGGTGGTCTAGGCGAGTATGAGGGATAATTCCAGTATCCCTGGTGGTCTACATGCGTATGATGGATAATTCCATTATCCCTGGTGGTCTATGTGAGTATGAGGGATAATTCCAGTATCCCTGGTGGTCTATGTGAGTATGAGGGATAATCCCAGTATCCCTGGTGGTCTATGTGAGTATGAGGGATAATTCCAGTATTCCTGCTGGTCTATGTGAGTATGAGGGATAATTCCAGTATCCCTGGTGGTCTACGTGAGTATGAGGGATAATTCCAGTATCCCTGGTGGTCTAGGTGAGTATGAGGGATAATTCCAGTATCCCTGGTGGTCTACGTGAGTATGAGGGATAATTCCAGTATCCCTGGTGGTCTAGGCGAGTATGAGGGATCATTCCAGTATCCCTGGTGGTCTAGGCGAGTATGAGGGATAATTCCAGTATCCCTGGTGGTCTAGGCGAGTATGAGGGATAATTCCAGTATCCCTGGTGGTCTACGTGAGTATGAGGGATAATTCCAGTATCCCTGGTGGTCTATGTGAGTATGAGGGATAATTCCAGTATTCCTGGTGGTCTATGTGAGTATGAGGGATAATTCCAGTATCCCTGGTGGTCTAGGCGAGTATGAGGGATAATTCCAGTATCCCTGGTGGTCTATGTGAGTATGAGGGATAATTCCAGTATCCCTGGTGGTTTAGGCGAGTATGAGGGATAAATCCAGTATCCCTGGTGGTCTAGGCGAGTATGAGGGATAATTCCAGTATCCCTGGTGGTCTATGTGAGTATGAGGGATAATTCCAGTATCCCTGGTGGTCTACGCGAGTATGAGGGATAATTCCAGTATCCCTGGTGGTCTAGGCGAGTATGAGGGATAATTCCAGTATCCCTGGTGGTCTACGTGAGTATGAGGGATAATTCCAGTATCCTTGGTGGTCTACGCGAGTATGAGGGATAATTCCAGTATCCCTGGTGGTCTATGTGAGTATGAGGGATAATTCCAGTATCCCTGGTGGTCTATGTGAGTATGAGGGATAATTCCAGTATCCCTGGTGGTCTAGGCGAGTATGAGGGATAATTCCAGTATCCCTGGTGGTCTATGTGAGTATGAGGAATAATTCCAGTATATCTGGTGGTCTATGTGAGTATGAGGGATAATTCCAGTATTCCTGCTGGTCTATGTGAGTATGAGGGATAATTCCAGTATCCCTGGTGGTCTA
Source organism: Ranitomeya imitator (assembly GCF_032444005.1). NCBI lineage: Eukaryota > Metazoa > Chordata > Amphibia > Anura > Dendrobatidae > Ranitomeya > Ranitomeya imitator. The sequence goes on along the minus strand of NC_091285.1, from coordinate 21,235,857 downwards.
CGCGAGTATGAGGGATAATTCCAGTATCCCTGGTGGCCTAGGCAAGTATGAGTGATAATTCCAGTATCCCTGGTGGTCTATGTGAGTATGAGGGATAATTCCAGTATCCCTGGTGGTCTAGGCGAGTATGAGGGATAGTTCCAGTATCCCTGGTGGTCTAGGCGAGTATGAGGGATAATTCCAGTATCCCTGGTGGTCTAGGTGAGTATGAGGGATAATTCCAGTATCCCTGGTGGTCTACGCGAGTATGAGGGATAATTCCAGTATCCCTGGTGGTCTACGCGAGTATGAGGGATAATTCCAGTATCCCTGGTAGTCTAGGCGAGTATGAGGGATAATCCCAGTATCCCTGGTGGTCTAGGCGAGTATGAGGGATAATTCCAGTATCCCTGCTGGTCTACGCGAGTATGAGGGATAATTCCAGTATCCCTGGTGGTCTACGCGAGTATGAGGGATAATTCCAGTATCCCTGCTGGTCTATGTGAGTATGAAGGATAATCCCAGTATCCCTGGTGGTCTATGCGAGTATGAGGGATAATTCCAGTATCCCTGGTGGTCTATGTGAGTATGAGGGATAATTCCAGTATCCCTGGTGGTCTACGCGAGTATGAGGGATAATTCCAGTATCCCTGGTGATCTAGGTGAGTATGAGGGATAATTCCAGTATCCCTGGTGGTCTACGTGAGTATGAGGGATAATTCCAGTATCCCTGGTGGTCTAGGCGAGTATGAGGGATAATTCCAGTATCCCTGGTGGTCTAGGCGAGTATGAGGGATAATTCCAGTATCCGTGGTGGTCTAGGCGAGTATGAGGGATAATTCCAGTATCCCTGGTGGTCTACGTGAGTATGAGGGATAATTCCAGTATCCCTGGTGGTCTATGTGAGTATGAGGGATAATTCCAGTATCCCTGGTGGTCTAGGCGAGTATGAGGGATAATTCCAGTATCCCTGGTGGTCTATGTGAGTATGAGGGATAATTCCAGTATCCCTGGTGGTTTAGGCGAGTATGAGGGATAAATCCAGTATCCCTGGTGGTCTATGTGAGTATGAGGGATAATTCCAGTATCCCTGGTGGTCTACGCGAGTATGAGGGATAATTCCAGTATCCCTGGTGGTCTAGGCGAGTATGAGGGATAATTCCAGTATCCCTGGTGGTCTCCGTGAGTATGAGGGATAATTCCAGTATCCTTGGTGGTCTACGCGAGTATGAGGGATAATTCCAGTATCCCTGGTGGTCTATGTGAGTATGAGGGATAATTCCAGTATCCCTGGTGGTCTATGTGAGTATGAGGGATAATTCCAGTATCCCTGGTGGTCTAGGCGAGTATGAGGGATAATTCCAGTATCCCTGGTGGTCTATGTGAGTATGAGGAATAATTCCAGTATATCTGGTGGTCTATGTGAGTATGAGGGATAATTCCAGTATTCCTGCTGGTCTATGTGAGTATGAGGGATAATTCCAGTACCCCTGGTGGTCTACGCGAGTATGAGGGATAATTCCAGTATCCCTGGTGGTCTAGGCAAGTATGAGGGATAATTTCAGTATCCCTGGTGGTCTATGTGAGTATGAGGGATAATTCCAGTATCCCTGGTGGTCTAGGCGAGTATGAGCGATAATTCCAGTATCCCTGGTGGTCTAGGCGAGTATGAGGGATAATTCCAGTATCCCTGGTGGTCTAGGTGAGTATGAGGGATAATTCCAGTATCCCTGGTGGTCTATGTGAGTATGAGGGATATTTCCAGTATCCCTGGTGGTCTATGCGAGTATGAGGGATAATTCCAGTATCCCTGGTGGTCTATGCGAGTATGAGGGATAATTCCAGTATCCCTGGTGGTCTACGCGAGTATGAGGGATAATTCCAGTATCCCTGGTGGTCTAGGCGAGTATGAGGGATAATTCCAGTATCCCTGGTGGTCTATGTGAGTATGAGGGATAATTCCAGTATCCCTGGTGGTCTATGTGAGTATGAGGGATAATTCCAGTATCCCTGGTGGTCTAGGCGAGTATGAGGGATAATTCCAGTATCCCTGGTGGTCTAGGTGAGTATGAGGGATAATTCCAGTATCCCTGGTGGTCTACGCGAGTATGAGGGATAATTCCAGTATCCCTGGTGGTCTACGCGAGTATGAGGGATAATTCCAGTATCCCTGGTGGTCTAGGCGAGTATGAGGGATAATCCCAGTATCCCTGGTGGTCTAGGCGAGTATGAGGGATAATTCCAGTATCCCTGGTGGTCTAGGTGAGTATGAGGGATAATTCCAGTATCCCTGGTGGTCTATGTGAGTATGAGGAATAATTCCAGTATATCTGGTGGTCTATGTGAGTATGAGGGATAATTCCAGTATTCCTGCTGGTCTATGTGAGTATGAGGGATAATTCCAGTACCCCTGGTGGTCTACGCGAGTATGAGGGATAATTCCAGTATCCCTGGTGGTCTAGGCAAGTATGAGGGATAATTCCAGTATCCCTGGTGGTCTATGTGAGTATGAGGGATAATTCCAGTATCCCTGGTGGTCTAGGCGAGTATGAGCGATAATTCCAGTATCCCTGGTGGTCTAGGCGAGTATGAGGGATAATTCCAGTATCCCTGGTGGTCTAGGTGAGTATGAGGGATAATTCCAGTATCCCTGGTGGTCTATGTGAGTATGAGGGATATTTCCAGTATCCCTGGTGGTCTATGCGAGTATGAGGGATAATTCCAGTATCCCTGGTGGTCTAGGCGAGTATGAGGGATAATTCCAGTATCCCTGGTGGTCTATGTGAGTATGAGGGATAATTCCAGTATCCCTGGTGGTCTACGCGAGTATGAGGGATAATTCCAGTATCCCTGGTGGTCTATGCGAGTATGAGGGATAATTCCAGTATCCCTGGTGGTCTATGTGAGTATGAGGGATAATTCCAGTATCCCTGGTGGTCTATGCGAGTATGAGGGATAATTCCAGTATCCCTGGTGGTCTACGCGAGTATGAGGGATAATTCCAGTATCCCTGGTGGTCTAGGCGAGTATGAGGGATAATTCCAGTATCCCTGGTGGTCTATGTGAGTATGAGGGATAATTCCAGTATCCCTGGTGGTCTATGTGAGTATGAGGGATAATTCCAGTATCCCTGGTGGTCTAGGCGAGTATGAGGGATAATTCCAGTATCCCTGGTGGTCTACGTGAGTATGAGGGATAATTCCAGTATCCCTGGTGGTCTATGTGAGTATGAGGGATAATTCCAGTATCCCTGGTGGTCTAGGCGAGTATGAGGGATAATTCCAGTATCCCTGGTGGTCTATGTGAGTATGAGGGATAATTCCAGTATCCCTGGTGGTTTAGGCGAGTATGAGGGATAAATCCAGTATCCCTGGTGGTCTAGGCGAGTATGAGGGATAATTCCAGTATCCCTGGTGGTCTATGTGAGTATGAGGGATAATTCCAGTATCCCTGGTGGTCTAGGCGAGTATGAGGGATAATTCCAGTATCCCTGGTGGTCTATGTGAGTATGAGGGATAATTCCAGTATCCCTGGTGGTCTAGGCGAGTATGAGGGATAATTCCAGTATCCCTGGTGGTCTATGTGAGTATGAGGGATAATTCCAGTATCCCTGGTGGTCTAGGCGAGTATGAGGGATAATTCCAGTATCCCTGGTGGTCTACGTGAGTATGAGGGATAATTCCAGTATCCCTGGTGGTCTATGTGAGTATGAGGGATAATTCCAGTATCCCTGGTGGTCTAGGCGAGTATGAGGGATAATTCCAGTATCCCTGGTGGTCTATGTGAGTATGAGGGATAATTCCAGTATCCCTGGTGGTCTACGCGAGTATGAGGGATAATTCCAGTATCCCTGGTGGTCTAGGCGAGTATGAGGGATAATTCCAGTATCCCTGGTGGTCTCCGTGAGTATGAGGGATAATTCCAGTATCCTTGGTGGTCTACGCGAGTATGAGGGATAATTCCAGTATCCCTGGTGGTCTATGTGAGTATGAGGGATAATTCCAGTATCCCTGGTGGTCTATGTGAGTATGAGGGATAATTCCAGTATCCCTGGTGGTCTAGGCGAGTATGAGGGATAATTCCAGTATCCCTGGTGGTCTATGTGAGTATGAGGAATAATTCCAGTATATCTGGTGGTCTATGTGAGTATGAGGGATAATTCCAGTATTCCTGCTGGTCTATGTGAGTATGAGGGATAATTCCAGTACCCCTGGTGGTCTACGCGAGTATGAGGGATAATTCCAGTATCCCTGGTGGTCTAGGCAAGTATGAGGGATAATTCCAGTATCCCTGGTGGTCTATGTGAGTATGAGGGATAATTCCAGTATCCCTGGTGGTCTAGGCGAGTATGAGCGATAATTCCAGTATCCCTGGTGGTCTAGGCGAGTATGAGGGATAATTCCAGTATCCCTGGTGGTCTAGGTGAGTATGAGGGATAATTCCAGTATCCCTGGTGGTCTATGTGAGTATGAGGGATATTTCCAGTATCCCTGGTGGTCTATGCGAGTATGAGGGATAATTCCAGTATCCCTGGTGGTCTATGCGAGTATGAGGGATAATTCCAGTATCCCTGGTGGTCTACGCGAGTATGAGGGATAATTCCAGTATCCCTGGTGGTCCAGGCGAGTATGAGGGATAATTCCAGTATCCCTGGTGGTCTATGTGAGTATGAGGGATAATTCCAGTATCCCTGGTGGTCTATGTGAGTATGAGGGATAATTCCAGTATCCCTGGTGGTCTAGGCGAGTATGAGGGATAATTCCAGTATCCCTGGTGGTCTAGGCGAGTATAAGGGATAATTCCAGTATCCCTGGTGGTCTAGGTGAGTATGAGGGATAATTCCAGTATCCCTGGTGGTCTACGCGAGTATGAGGGATAATTCCAGTATCCCTGGTGGTCTACGCGAGTATGAGGGATAATTCCAGTATCCCTGGTGGTCTAGGCGAGTATGAGGGATAATCCCAGTATCCCTGGTGGTCTAGGCGAGTATGAGGGATAATTCCAGTATCCCTGGTGGTCTAGGTGAGTATGAGGGATAATTCCAGTATCCCTGGTGGTCTATGTGAGTATGAGGAATAATTCCAGTATATCTGGTGGTCTATGTGAGTATGAGGGATAATTCCAGTATTCCTGCTGGTCTATGTGAGTATGAGGGATAATTCCAGTACCCCTGGTGGTCTACGCGAGTATGAGGGATAATTCCAGTATCCCTGGTGGTCTAGGCGAGTATGAGGGATAATTCCAGTATCCCTGGTGGTCTATGTGAGTATGAGGGATAATTCCAGTATCCCTGGTGGTCTAGGCGAGTATGAGCGATAATTCCAGTATCCCTGGTGGTCTAGGCGAGTATGAGGGATAATTCTAGTATCCCTGGTGGTCTAGGTGAGTATGAGGGATAATTCCAGTATCCCTGGTGGTCTATGTGAGTATGAGGGATAATTCCAGTATCCCTGGTGGTCTATGTGAGTATGAGGGATAATTCCAGTATCCCTGGTGGTCTACGCGAGTATGAGGGATAATTCCAGTATCCCTGGTGGTCTATGCGAGTATGAGGGATAATTCCAGTATCCCTGGTGGTCTATGTGAGTATGAGGGATAATTCCAGTATCCCTGGTGGTCTATGCGAGTATGAGGGATAATTCCAGTATCCCTGGTGGTCTACGCGAGTATGAGGGATAATTCCAGTATCCCTGGTGGTCTAGGCGAGTATGAGGGATAATTCCAGTATCCCTGGTGGTCTATGTGAGTATGAGGGATAATTCCAGTATCCCTGGTGGTCTATGTGAGTATGAGGGATAATTCCAGTATCCCTGGTGGTCTATGTGAGTATGAGGGATAATTCCAGTATCCCTGGTGGTCTAGGCGAGTATGAGGGATAATTCCAGTATCCCTGGTGGTCTAGGTGAGTATGAGGGATAATTCCAGTATCCCTGGTGGTCTAGGCGAGTATGAGGGATAATTCCAGTATCCCTGGTGGTCTAGGTGAGTATGAGGGATAATTCCAGTATCCCTGGTGGTCTAGGTGAGTATGAGGGATAATTCCAGTATCCCTGGTGGTCTACGCGAGTATGAGGGATAATTCCAGTATCCCTGGTGGTCTACGCGAGTATGAGGGATAATTCCAGTATCCCTGGTGGTCTAGGCGAGTATGAGGGATAATTCCAGTATCCCTGGTGGTCTAGGTGAGTATGAGGGATAATTCCAGTATCCCTGGTGGTCTACGCGAGTATGAGGAATAATTCCAGTATCCCTGGTGGTCTAGGTGAGTATGAGGGATAATTCCAGTATCCCTGGTGGTCTACGCGAGTATGAGGAATAATTCCAGTATCCCTGGTGGTCTACGCGAGTATGAGGGATAATTCCAGTATCCCTGGTGGTCTAGGCGAGTATGAGGGATAATTCCAGTATCCCTGGTGGTCTAGGCGAGTATGAGGGATAATTCCAGTATCCCTGGTGGTCTAGGCGAGTATGAGGGATAATTCCAGTATCCCTGGTGGTCTAGGTGAGTATGAGGGATAATTCCAGTATCCCTGGTGGTCTACGCGAGTATGAGGGATAATTCCAGTATCCCTGGTGGTCTACACGAGTATGAGGGATAATTCCAGTATCCCTGGTGGTCTAGGAGAGTATGAGGGATAATCCCAGTATCCCTGGTGGTCTAGGCGAGTATGAGGGATAATTCCAGTATCCCTGGTGGTCTAGGCGAGTATGAGGGATAATTCCAGTATCACTGGTGGTCTAGGCGAGTATGAGGGATAATTCCAGTATCCCTGGTGGTCTAGGCGAGTATGAGGGATAATCCCAGTATCCCTGGTGGTCTAGGCGAGTATGAGGGATAATCCCAGTATCCCTGGTGGTCTAGGCGAGTATGAGGGATAATTCCAGTATCCCTGGTGGTCTAGGCGAGTATGAGGGATATTTCCAGTATCCCTGGTGGTCTATGCGAGTATGAGGGATAATTCCAGTATCCCTGGTGGTCTATGCGAGTATGAGGGATAATTCTAGTATCCCTGGTGGTCTACGCGAGTATGAGGGATAATTCCAGTATCCCTGGTGGTCTAGGCGAGTATGAGGGATAATTCCAGTATCCCTGGTGGTCTAGGCGAGTATGAGGGATAATTCCAGTATCCCTGGTGGTCTATGTGAGTATGAGGGATAATTCCAGTATCACTGGTGGTCTAGGCGAGTATGAGGGATAATCCCAGTATCCCTGGTGGTCTAGGCGAGTATGAGGGATAATTCCAGTATCCCTGGTGGTCTAGGCGAGTATGAGGGATAATCCCAGTATCCCTGGTGGTCTAGGCGAGTATGAGGGATAATTCCAGTATCCCTGGTGGTCTATGTGAGTATGAGGGATAATTCCAGTATCCCTGGTGGTCTAGGCGAGTATGAGGGATAATTCCAGTATCCCTGGTGGTCTATGTGAGTATGAGGGATAATTCCAGTATCACTGGTGGTCTAGGCGAGTATGAGGGATAATCCCAGTATCCCTGGTGGTCTATGCGAGTATGAGGGATAATTCCAGTATCCCTGGTGGTCTACGCGAGTATGAGGGATAATTCCAGTATCCCTGGTGGTCTAGGCGAGTATGAGGGATAATTCCAGTATCCCTGGTGGTCTATGTGAGTATGAGGGATAATTCCAGTATCCCTGGTGGTCTATGTGAGTATGAGGGATAATTCCAGTATCACTGGTGGTCTAGGCGAGTATGAGGGATAATCCCAGTATCCCTGGTGGTCTAGGCGAGTATGAGGGATAATTCCAGTATCCCTGGTGGTCTAGGCGAGTATGAGGGATAATCCCAGTATCCCTGGTGGTCTAGGCGAGTATGAGGGATAATTCCAGTATCCCTGGTGGTCTATGTGAGTATGAGGGATAATTCCAGTATCCCTGGTGGTCTAGGCGAGTATGAGGGATAATTCCTGTATCCCTGGTGGTCTAGGGCAATACGAAGTAAAATTTCAGTATCTTTTTACGTTTAAGGTAGTACAAATGATAATTCCAGTATCCTCGGGGGGCACAGGATAATTCTAATATCCCTGGTGGTCTAGGGTAGGACAAGCGATAATTCACTTACCTCTCGTAATTTAGGTTAGTAAAATGAACAATACCAGTAATCACAGTAACTAGTAAGGGATAATTCCAGCATTACTGGTAGTTTTGGACAAGAAAGGTGGTTAATGTTAGGATCCCTGGTGGTCTACGATAGTCAAATGACTTTTTTTAAGGACCCTGGCTAAGGTCAATAAAAGGGTCTGGGGATCCAGGGTAATTTGTGCAGTCAGAGAATGCTGCCACACAGTTTTCTATATGATCGGGCAGAGCATAGCCACTCTGCCCGATCATTAAAGGAAACCTGCCAGGAAATTTTTGACATCTGAACCATGAAATACAGGCAAGTAAGTGTTAGTTTTAGGGGAGGAAGGGGGTATGTTTGTGGTTTATTCCAATGAAGACACATAGTTCTGCATAGGGACTGTATACACAAAATGGTCAGATCCTTCGCCTGTGGCCTTATACCCCGATATGCTGCGCAGTGTCATTTCCTATTCTTAGCATAGCAAAGAAGGGTTAATATACACCGGTTCCTGGATATAGCACGCAAGGTTATTTAACATCCTAAAATATGTGAGCAAAGCAAACAAACCACAGTAGTAAAAACACACAGCGCGCCTGCAATCCAAAGGGGCTAGGTGTGCAAAACCCTGCGCTGCGTGCTTGGGTTCAAAGCCCTAAACTGCACTCGTTACATTCATTTAAGTGCACACTTCAAGTATTAAATTGCGTGCCTAGTCCAATTACCCACTGACCAACATGGGGATAAAGGGGGCGAGCAGCAGCCGGGAAATGGGGCCGATCAGAAGGAATTTTTTTATTATTTTTTTTATATATATATATATATATATATATATATATATTACAAATTTTTTATTGTGCATTTCTTTTGTATTAGTGTTTTAGTTGATTATTAGATTATTTTTTTATATATTATTAATTTATTTTACTTGTTTTTATTTTTCTGTCCACATAGCCGGATGAGGGCTTGTTATTTTGCGAAACGAGTTGTACTTTTGAATGACACCATTGATTTTACCATATATCGTAATGAAGAACGGGAAAAAAAATTCCAAGTGCGGTGAAAGTGCAAAAAAAGTGCATTTTTCAATTGTTTTTTTTTTTACTTACCAGATATGGTAAAACTGACCGGGTAATATGATTCCTCAAGTCAGTACGAGTACGCAGATACCAAACATGTGTAGGTTCTTTTTTACTTAACTAGTGAAAGAAACCCCGAAATTTGTATGAAAATTTTTTTTGCGTTTTTTTTACCATTTTCTAAGTCCGGTAGCGATTCCATTTTTTGGGTTCTGGGGCCGGGGGAGGGCTTATTTTTTGCACCTTGATCTGACGTTTTTATCCATACCATTGTGGTGTAGATACGATAGATACGATGTTTTGATCGCTTCTTGTTGTATTTGATTTCAAAGTTTTGGCGACCCAAAAAATGTAATTCTGGCATTTTTATTTTTTTTCTCATTACACCGTTTACCGATCGGATTACTTTATATGTCGATAGATCGGCTATTTCTGAAAAGGGCGATACCAAATATTTTTATTTTTTTATATCATTTTACTTTTAATGGGACAAACGGGGATGACTTGAACATTTGCATTTTTAAAATAGTTTTTTAAAAACTTTTCATTCCACTTTTTCCTATATTCAATAGGAGACTTGACTCTTCGATCGTCCGATTGCCAGGGCTTTATCTCAGATCCACCTGCGGCTGTTAGAGTCACTTGATGGCTGATTAAATCAACCATCATGTGCAGGGAAAGATGCAGGCTCAGCTCCGGATCAAAGGCAGGGAAACGGCTGACAACGTAAATATACGACATTGGTCGTTAAGGGCTTAAATTATTTCCCCCGGTTTCATTTTTAGTTCATAAATCAATAGTACGCATGAAAATAAGAAACTATGTAATATATCTTATTAGAGAAATCTGCTTCTTTCTCCTCCTGGACTGAGCTTTCACTTTCAATTCATGAGTAAAATCTGTATTCAGTGAAGACGGATTTTCACAGCACTGACAGTTGTTTTTAACATTCTAAGGGAAGGGGAGGAGCTAGATTCAAACGCGAGCATTCTACTGCAATGACAGTTACAGTTCGTATACACTGAGGACGGATTTTACCCGTGAATTGAGAATTTTGAGAATGAAAGATCAGTCCTGGAGGAGTAAGAAGCAGATTTCTCTGATAAGATACATTACAAAGTTTATTATTTTTACATATACTATTGATTTATGACATAAAAATTAAAATGACGGTTCCACTTTAAGTGTGTTTAATCTATTTTTGGGGAGGAGGATACTTATTTTATAATATTTAAATCAGAGAATTAAAAAAAAAAATTTAAATGGATAGGTCACCAATATAATATCAGTGATGGTCCAACACCCGGGATCTCCACCGATAGGCGTTGCCTGTGAAGTGTTGCATATTCCGGGAGGTAGTCGATACCACTCTCCTTTGTCTAGCTGGTGGGGTGGCATCGGGGCTGTATAAATTGCTAAACTAGTGACCACAGATCCCAGAACCGGGGTCTGTGTGACTGAATACTGTGCCTAGCATCCTGCTGAAAAGGACAGCTGGGAGGACGATTGTGAGCGTTTGGCCTGTAAGATATCTGCTCACCCCTGACCTAGTCCATAGGAGATGACACACGGGGTTCTTCATATAAAACTTTCTTCCAATGTCCTTTCTAGATTGATGCTCCTTTAATAACTGTTGTTAATAGGGAGAGGGGAGTAGAGTGGGCCATACACATGAGACAGCTTTTGGCTGAGGAGAAAGACACCTTAGGCATCAGCTTATCTTCCCTGAAATAAAAGGATCTGTCATTGACATTCCAACTGCCCAATCCTTCCCTTCCCCAGCATTATCGGTCAGGGGAGGGTCTGGAGGCCCCCATATACATCATATTTTTGGCTTCTCTTGGGGGCTTGGTCAACGTTGATCTACTCTACTGTGTTTAAGGGCCTTAAGCTGCTGGCAGAGGCTGTGACGGTGGCTTGTCTTCCCCCTAGGTCAAAAAGATCAGCAGATGAACTTCAACATACACAATCCTTCTCTTCCCCGGCATTATCTCTCAGGGAAGATTCCATCACATCACATTTTTGGACAGCTTTGATCTACTTTGTATTGGGGCCTTAAGTCACTGCTGGACAGCTCTGACAGCTGCTTATTGCCCCTGAGATCCAAAGAATCAGATGTTGAACCTCTACATGCTAAATCCTTCTCAATCCTTCTCTTCCCTGGCATGATCCATCAGAGTAGGGTCGGGAGACCTCAACGCAAATCAAATTTTGGGATGGTTTGGCCTGCTTTGATCTATTGTGCATTGGGGACTTAAGCTGCTGCCGGACAGTTCTGTTGGCGTCCTACCAACCCTGATAAGAGGATCAGGAGTTCAAATTCCAATTGGTCCGATCCTTGTCTTCCCCAGCATGATCTCTTCGGGGAGATTCAGGAGGCCCCTATAAAATCACATTTTTGGCCAGCTTTGATCTACTGTGAATGGGGGCCTCAAGCCACTGCTTGAAAGCTATAATGGCGGCTTATCTACTCTAAGATCAAGAGTATCCGGAGCTGAAGCTCAACTTGCCCGATACTTCTATTCCCTGGCATGATGCATCAGAGGAGAGTCAAGAGGACCCAACACATCACATTTTTGGCTGGTTTGGCCAACTTTGATCTACTGTGTATTGGGGACTTAAATTTCTGCTGAACAGCTCTGGCGGCGGTTTACCTCCCCTGATGACAAACGGATCGGGAATTCAAATTCAAACTGGCCCGATCCTTTTCTTCCTAGGCATGATCTCACAGGGAGAATCAGGAGACCCCTTTACATATTACATTTCTGGCCAGTTTTTATCTACTTTGTGCGGGTTCCTTAAGCTGCTCCCGGACAGCTCTGATGGTGGTCTATCTCTCGTGAGATCAAAAGGACCAGTTAAAATTTAACATATCCAATACTTCTCTTCCTTGGCATGATTCATCAGGGGAGAGTCAAGAGGCCCCCAACCCATATCAAATTTTTGGCCGGTTTTGGTCAACTTTGAACTATTATATATCGGGGCCTTAAGCTACTGCCAGATGGCGGCCTATCTCCCATGACAAGCAAATTCTAACCTGCCCGATCTTTCACTTCCCAGGCATGACCTCTCAGAGGAGATTCGGTAAGCCCCTCTACACATCACATTTTTGTCCAGCTTTTATCTACTGTGCATGGAGGCCTTAAGCTGCTGCCGGACAGCTCTGAAGACGGCCTATCTTCCTTGATGACAAAAGGATCAGGAGTTCAAATTCCAACTGGCCTGCTCCTTCACATTCCCAGCATGATCTCTCAGAGGACATTCAGGAAGCCCCCCTACACATCACATTTTTGGACATCTATGATCTACTGTGCATTGGGGCCTTAAGCCGCTGCTAGATAGCTCTGGCGGTGGCTCATCTCCTATGGCGGCAAAAGTATCGGGAGTTCGAATTCCAACTGGCCCGATCCTTCTCTTTCCAGGCATGATCTCTCAGAGGACATTCAGGAAGCCCCCCTACACATCACATTTTTGGACATCTATGATCTACTGTGCATTGGGGCCTTAAGCCGCTGCTAGATAGCTCTGGTGGTGGCTCATCTCCTATGGTGGCAAAAGTATCGGGAGTTCGAATTCCAACTGGCCCGATCCTTCACATCCCCAGCATGATCTCTCAGAGGACATTCAGGAAGCCCCTCTACACATCACATTTTGGCCATCTATGATCTACTGTGTATTGGGGCCTTGAGCCGCTGCTAGACAGCTCTGGCAGTGGCTTACCTCCTATGGCGGCAAAAGTATCAGGAGTTCGAATTCCGACTGGCCCGATCCTTCTCTTTCCAGGCATGATCCCTCAAGGGAGATTTCGGAGGACCCCCTAAACATCACATTTTTGGTCAGCTTTGATCTACTGTATATGAACGCCTAAAGCTGCTGCCGGACAGCTCTGACGGCGGCCTATCGTCCTTGCTGACAAAAAAAAAAATCGGGAGTTCAAATTCCAACCGGATCTCCCCGAAAATCATCAGTCACGGGACAGTTGAGAGGTCCACATACACAGAATTTAGTTGGCCTGTCCTGCTCAAATCAGTAGCTTTGGGCGCCTTTTTTGTAAATACTATTATATCAAGTATACCGATGCGTCAATCGCATTTCAACCTTTATTCGAACGTTGCAGTGAACGAAATCTTTTCCATTTTTATTTTTAGCGTGTGTCCCTTTAAGACATTACGGTTTCAGGAGACAGATGAGAGCGTTTCCTACTGGCAGAGCATTATGGCGCTTATCTGCAGCCGGCGCACGGCAGCTGGAGAGCCCAGTGCTTTCTCCAGGCCAGCACACCTGTGAAAACAAGGCACCAGGGCTAATGTGACTTGGCTTTCATAGGCCGGGGCAAGGCGCTGGCTCTTTACTGCTGCTGGTAAATTGTCAAGTCTTGCCCCAGTTTTCCCTCCTTCCTGTATGAGACAAGCAGACTGTGGCCAATTACCACCGAATGCGGCTTAACTCCTCGCGTACTGAACTCATTTCGGAACCCGAAAAATTGTCACATTTAATATAGAGCTTTTTTTATTATTATTATTTTTTTTTTGCATTTATTTATTCTTTTATTTTTTAATTATTTTTATTCTATAGGAAAATAAAATTTCTTTTCTTTTTTTTTTTTAATTATTTTTTGAGCGTTCACGAGCCACAGAGATGGTTTAGCATGGCGAGGGTTAATGTTGGCCGCCTGATTATCTCATCCGTGCAGCCAGACGCTCATCTAATGCTCCTGATGAAGTCATTTTACTACATTGCATGGAGTTTGCACCAGGTCACTAATCGTGGGGCACATATATATATATATATATATATATATACACACACATACATATGCCTATACATATATATATATACATAGCGACTTATATCTATGTGTATAGATTTATATATACATATCTACACACAAATATGCATGTATATATATATATATATACATTTATGTGTGCATATGTGTGCATGTATATATATATATAAATATATATATATATATACATTTGAAACAATTTAGTAAAATATTAGAAAAAATAAAAAAAGAATATATATATATATATATATATATATATATATATATACCATGCCAGTCCAGGCATTTACACCCAGACATATGACCACGGGCGCCGTATCACCAGCGGGAATCAGACCCATGAATTATGTACACCCCGGGCTCGCACTGCGGAGACTTCATTTGCAGACCTGCGGTTTTCACTGTGTCGACCCCATTTTATGATTTGGGCCTTAGATAGAAGACAATAAGGCAGATGTGGAATCACAAATGTTCTTTCAAGCTGGAAAATGTGTATGTAATTAACATGATTTCAGGGGGTTCTTTTACTTACCAAAAGACCCCCCCCCAAAAATCATATATATGTATGCATGTATCACACATACTCATATTCATCTCTCTCATATCTTACCTTTTTCTCGTTCTTTCTTCCCTTTGTTCCTTTATTTTTATCCTTCTCTCATTCTTGTTTTGCTTTCTTTTTCTCTCTCGCTATCTCATATCTTTCTTTTTTTCTCTTTCATTCTTTTTCTTTCTCTTTTTTTTCTTTGTTTTTCTTATCTTTTTCTTTTCTTTCTTTTTTCCTTTTCTTCCTATCTATTATCTATCAATTTATATATTATGTATTATCTATTTATCTATCTATCTTCTATTATCTATGTATCATCTATTTATTATCTATCCATCTGTCTATTCATCTATGGCTGCGTTCACATACTGCGCTGCCCTCAGTTTCTCCAGCTATGGAGTCAGTCTGTTGTTTCCCTGTAGACTCCGATACAGGGTCAGTTTCTGTGAGGTGAAGATATCATTCCTCCAGTCACTCACATACCTGTCCTGGCCCTCATCTGCTATTTTCCTGATTCTGGCTTTTGTCAGGCTGCCGTGAATTGGTGTTTTGGCCCAGTTGGGTTTGGGTGGTCTGTACCGGGGGTCCTAGTTTGTATGACCCACCTACACGTAGCATGGCTTTATGGTGATGGGAACTTGGGTTGCTACTCTGTAGGTGAGTTTGGAATGACAGCGTCCTGTTCAGGACTGCTAGGTGTAGAGGGAATCTGCCCAGCTCAGCCCGTCAAGCACTGTTGGAGGTGCTCCGATGGACCTGAAGAAGGTGCTTACAGAATTCCAGGTGGAATATTTCTGTTGGGTGGGAATCCCACCATGACCAGTTTGGTATATATGAGGACCCCAGACTTTGCTGCCATACTGGATTGGGGCGATGATGGCATTGAAGATTTTTAGCCAGACCTTCACTGGCGGCTTCAGATGGTAGAGTTTCCTTCAGATGATATAGAAGGTTCTGCAGACCTTGTCCTTTAGGGTCTCAGTGGCTTGTTTGAAGCTCCCTGACTGCTGAATTTTTAGGCCCCGGAAGGTACATTTGTCCGTTCTTAAGAACGCAGTTATTTAGGAGAAATATAGGGTGTTGGTCCGATCTTCTCTTTCTCCTCTGGTCACCATGATGTTGGTGTTCTTTGGGTTGATGGGTAGTGCCCATAGGGAGCTGAATTTCTCTAACATTTTCAGGATGTCTTGGAGGCCTTTCTCTGTTGGTGACAGAAGCAGTAGGTCATCTACATACAACAAGGAATTTCACCTGGGTGTCATGGAGGGTGACAGCTGGTACCTCGCAAGATTCCAGAGCGGTGGTCGCTCATTGATGTAAACGTTGAAGAGAGTTGGACTTAGTCTGCAGTCCTGTCAAGTTATTACTGATTGTTCAGTGCACTTCATCAGCGTGGCGGCCTGGTCACCGCCACAGATTGATTGGTAGACATGGAACTGATCTGCGGATGTTAAATGCCGCGGATCGGCTTATATAATCCCAGTCTTAGATACTATTTAGTCACTGGCTACCTGGCTCCAGAGGCTTGTCTAGCTCTGACCTAGGCTGGCCATAAGATCAGACCGCTGTCGGCGAAACGCTCTTTTGGCCAATAAATATCTCTACCTTACACATGCACGCTTGGTTCAGCTGAGCGTTCATGCGTCATGAATAGGGAGACGGGAGGGATCGCTGCTAGACACTACCGCTGGTAACTTATCTACCCTGGGAACAGAAGGTTAGAGCATAAATATTCAACATGCCCGACCTTGTTTCAACAGACATCATCTGCCCGAGAGAGTCTGGAGCCCCCGATACACGAGGTAGTCTGTCGGGGGTATGATGCTGATTTTGGAATCGCCTAGTCCAGTTTTTACAGAGTTAGTTGCAAAATACATCAGTGGTTATGCTTTTTCCATTGTCGCTGGTTCCATCAGAATTGTCAAACAACCTGTTTCTTTTTTTTTCTTCCTTCCATTCCTGTATTTTCATCCTTTCATGTCTTTCTTTCTTCTCTCTTCATTTCTTCCCTACTTTCTTCTTTTATTCCTTTCCTTTTTCACATCAGTCCTTTCTTCAGATCCATGCATCATATCTATCTTTTTCCTTCCTTCCTTCGCTGTAGTTTCATCCTTTCATTTCTTTCTTCTCTGTTTGTTTCTTCCCTACTTCCTTTTTTTATTTCTTTCCTTACTTACTATCCATACTTTCTTCATTTATATACTCTCTTCCTATCCGTCCTTTCTTTAAATCATCCATTCTATCTTTCTCTTTCTTTCTACTTCTCTTCAATTGTTCCTCTCTTTCTTTTCGGTTTTTCTTCATTCCTGTCTTGTATTTCCATACTTTTGTTTCTTTCTTCTCTTTTTATTTCTTCCCTACTTTCTTGTTTTATTCCTTTCTTCTCATCTTCCAATCAGTCCTTTCTTCAAATTCATCCAAACTTTCTTTCTTGCTTTCTTTTCTCTCTCTGTCTTTTCCTTCCTCCTCTTCTTTGTCCTCTCATACATATCAGTATCTTCTCAATAGTGTCAGGCTAGGCAGACGGGCTCATTTAGAACCACATTGGGCACCTTCCCACCTTCTACTTTCCAGGTAGTGTACTGTATAAGCTGCCTCGTTTGCTCTTACCAGTCATCGAACCTAAAGCCCAATTTTTGGCCCAAATTTACACCTTTCGTTGTGATATATCCTTGTCTGACCTTTCCATATCTGTTTTTTTGGGGGGGATCTATATTTATCTTTGTTTTTAAAAACTTTGGTGAAATCAGATTGAATCTTGAAGGAACTGTTCTTCTTAGAAGATTGTGTCATTGGTGTCGGAACTCTTGTGGTTCGGATGTGATTGTACCTACGTCAAATCTTTCGAAACAACCTGTAGGTCAAGAAGAAGAACAAATGAATAGCAGATGCTTAGGAGTGAAGACCAGGACATTACTAAACGCCACCAGAGTCCTACGATTGAAATGTTTTGATGTTCTCCATTCTGGTGTCAACCTAGTTTTCGAGTGGGAAGAACACTCAACTAAGGAACTTCTTAAAGATTTCTGAATTACAGACTTTTTTATGTGTCTTAATCACTGATCTTGCTGGACATCTGGGGGATCGGCACCACCATTGTATTTAGCCGAAACCAATGTGACGGTGTCCTTACACAATGCCTCATTGACGAAACTAGAAGACACCAGCTTTAAGGACACGGACCCAGCTCATTACAAAGATCACGGGCAGGGTTTACCCGAGGACAACCTTAGTCTTATGCTTTGAGGTTATGTTCTGTGTATGATTAACCGAGTCCCGGGCACAGAGGCGATGACACCAGCTGATCTTGAGCTGCTGCCGTTCAACTGACAAGACCATGAAGCTGAACATGTGGAGGGCTTTAAGAGAGGATCCATGTATAAACAACAAAGGGAATTATTCTTATCTTAATTGCAGTGGAAGGTTTTTTTTTTTCCATGACTCCTTTTTGAGGACAGGCGAGAAGATGGGGGGAGGAGGCACATACGCTCATTAACATAATAATGCGGGCGAGCAAATGTTTACATTTCAGTAAGTGCGTGCATGGGAAATATTCTCCAGGGTTGGGTGTGCAACCAGACAAATGTCTCCGTAATTCATTTTATTTTTTAAAAACCCTTTGGCTCAGCTTTGTTCAGTTGTAGATTTATTTCACCAGAATTTTAGATTTCGACTTTTAGATGTTAGTTTTGAAATTTACAGCCCTAAATATTAGTGATGAGATCAGAGTCATGGGAGGTACAGCTCTAAACATTAGTGGTGATATCAGTGCGATCAGAGTCTTGGGAAGTACCACCCTAAACATTAGTGGTGAGATCGGTGAGAACAGAGTCATGGGAGATACCACCCTAAATATTAGTGGTGAGATCGGTGAGAACAGAGTCATGGGAGATACCACCCTAAATATTAGTGGTGAGATCGGTGAGAACAGAGTCATGGGAGGTACCACCCTAAATATTAGTGGTGAGATCGGTGAGAACAGAGTCATGGGAGGTACCACCCTAAATATTAGTGGTGAGATCGGTGAGAACAGAGTCATGGGAGATACCACCCTAAATATTAGTGGTGAGATCAGTGCGATCAGAGTCATGGGAGGTACAACCCTAAATATTAGTGGTGAGATCAGTGCGATCAGAGTCATGGGAAGTACAACCCTAAATATTAGTGGTGAGATCAGAGTCATGGGAGGTACAACCCTAAATATTAGTGGTGAGATCAGTGCAATCAGAGTCATGGGAAGTACAACCCTAAATATTAGTGGTGAGATCAGAGTCATGGGAGGTACAACCCTAAATATTAGTGGTGAGATCGGTGAGAACAGAGTCATGGGAGGTACCACCCTAAATATTAGTGGTGAGATCAGAGTCATGGGAGGTACAACCCTAAATATTAGTGGTGAGATCGATGAGACCAGAGTTATGGGAGGTACCACCCTAAATATTTGTGGTGAGATCAGAGTCATGGGAGGTACAACCCTAAATATTAGTCATGGGATCTATGAGACCAGAGTTATGGGAGGTACAACCCTAAATACTAGTGGTGAGATCGGAGAGAACAGAGGCATGGGAAGTACCACCCTAAATATTAGTGGTGAGATCGGTGAGAACAGAGTCATGGGAAGTACCACCCTAAATATTAGTGGTGAGATCAGAGTCATGGGAGGTACAAGCCTAAATATTAGTGGTGAGATCGGTGAGAACAGAGTCATGGGAAGTACAACCCTAAATATTAGTGGTGAGATCAGAGTCATGGGAAGTACCACCCTAAATATTAGTGATGGGATCTATGAGACCAGAGTTATATATTAGTGGTGAGATCAGAGTCATGGGAGGTACATCCCTAAATATTAGTGGTGAGATCAAAGTCATGGGAGGTACAACCCTAAATAGTGGTGAGATCAGAGTCATGGGAGGTACAACCCTAAATAGTGGTGAGATCAGAGTCATGGGAGGTATAACCCTAAATAATAGTGGTGAGGTCGGTGACATCAGAGCCATGGGAGCTACCACTCTAAATATTAGTGGTGAAATAAGTGACATCAGAATCATGGGAAGTACAACCCTAAATGTTAGTGGTGAGATCGGTGACATCAGAATCATGGGAGGTACAACCCTAAATGTTAGTGGTGAGATCGGTGACATCAGAATCATGGGAGGTACCACCCTAAATGTTAGTGGTGAGATCGGTGACATCAGAATCATGGGAGGTACAACTCTAAATATTAGTGATGAGATCGGTGAGATCAGAGTTATGGGAGGTACCACCCTAAATATTAGTGGGAAGATCATTGACATCAGAGTCATGGAAGGTACAACCCTAAATATTAGTGGTGAGATTGGCGAGATGAGAATAATGAGAGGCATAAATCTAAATAATAGTGGTGAGATCGGTGACATCACAGTCATGGAAGGAAGTGGTGTAATCGGTGAATTAATACTTGATCAGGGTCATGGGAGGCACCATCCTAAATAACAATGGTGTGATCGCTGAGATCGGTGATTACGCACAGGACACGAGTTTACTCGCTCAGATTTTTGCGGGTGTTTATCAGATAATTTTCATCTGTAAATGGCCAAAATGAGTTTAGCGTCACTTCTTCTTGTCAGGGAGGTCCAGAAAAAGGCAGCAAGATATTAAGGAACTTGTACAATTTATCATCCTTCCATAACTTTTTGGATAGATTTTCTCTTTGCGATCTGCACTGCTGTACATATCACGTTCTATGTCTACGTGTAGGGAAAGTATGTAAGATCCTAGAACAACAGTATCCAATCATGGGTTATCAAAGCTTTCTGGGAGCTGTGGTGTTCCATCAATGTGTATGGTGGCCAACAATTCATATTAGAGGAAGTAAGTATTGGGCAGGCTGAATTCAATCACCTGATCCTTTTGTTCTGTAAACCGCCATCAGAGATCTCTGGCCGTGGTTTAACTCCTTTACCTCATTGAACATATAAATGCATGATTCAACCTGCATGAGTTTTCAGGAATTGGTAGAGATCACTATCGCCTGAAAGCACCACCTTGAGACTGCTGTCTCAGGACGGCAAGTATTCCTTATGTCCCCCGCACGCATACACATGCTGATTGACCAAGCATGCATGCATTTTCACTGAGGAAAGGGAAGTGATCCGCTGCCATCAGTTTATCTTTCCTGAGAACGAAAGGATTGGGCATATCAAAATCTGATATGCCTGATCATCTTTTTCCCGACGTCCTAGAAAAATGGGGACTCCGTCCCACACACTGTAGCTAGTCGGCCGGTTCTGATGACATTTGTAGAAGGCTATAACGAGCAGAGTCACCCACTTTTGGGCAGGGTTTACTTATGGGCATGCATGGGTTACAGGGACGTGTAGAAGTATGCACGGCCTTTTGTCTTTTAATCTTTCTGTGCTCTAAATATAATCTTGTTTGTCTTCTTTCTGCAGATTCCAGGGGTGAGGAGATGTCAGACGCATGAGGCCGGGGCACAACGAGCAGGTATTTACTGAGCAATGTAGACATGTGAGTGACAGACGGGGTCACCTGAGCCGCGGCGCCTCACAAAGGGGACTTGTTCTCCGATTTGTACGGAGAGGAGCAGGTGTCTGAGCGCGTAATGATGTGTGTGCAAATAGGGGGTCCGCACCAACGCAGGCCACGTGGGCATTTACCCCTCTGCTCAATGTAGTCAGCGGCTACGCACCAGCCTGGGGGAGTCATAATAGTGCAAACGCCAACAACCAACGTTCCCGACCTTCCGCGTGTGTGGACCGGGTATTGGGGGTTATAGCCCTAGATATCCAGGAGATGCTACACAAAAGTGCAAGAAAATGATACATACCATTAAAGACATGGTAAAGAACATTGCAATGAAATTATCGAATATTCCTGATCATTGGACAGTCATAGGAAAATATATTATATAGAGATTATAGAATATTCTGGATTATTGGACTGTCATAGGAAAGTATATTATATAGATTATCGAATATTCCTGATCATTGGACTGTCATAGGAAAGCATATTATACAGAGATTATTGAATATTCTGGATTATTGGACTGTCATAGGAAAGTATATTATATAGATTATCGAATATTCCTGATCATTGGACTGTCATAGGAAAGCATATTATATAGAGATTATAGAATATTCTGGATTATTGGACTGTCATAGGAAAGTATATTATATAGATTATCGAATATTCCTGATCATTGGACAGTCATAGGAAAATATATTATATAGAGATTATAGAATATTCTGGATTATTGGACTGTCATAGGAAAGTATATTATATAGATTATCGAATATTCCTGATCATTGGACTGTCATAGGAAAGCATATTATATAGAGATTATAGAATATTCTGGATTATTGGACTGTCATAGGAAAGTATATTATATAGATTATCGAATATTCTGGATTATTGGACAGTCATAGGAAAGTATATTATATACAGATTATCCAATTTTCTGGATTATTGGACAGTCATAGGAAAGTATATTCTACAGATTATCGAATATTCTGGATTATTGGACAGTCATAGGAAAGTATAGTATAGAGATTATCCAATATTCTGGATTATTGGGCAGTCATGGGAACGTATAGTATAGAGATTATCCAATATTCTGGATTATTGGGCAGTCATAGGAAAGTATATTATATAGAGATTATGCAATATTCTGGATTATTGGGCAGTCATAGGAAAGTATAGTATAGAGATTATCCAATATTCTGGATTATTGGGCAGTCATAGGAAAGTATATTATATAGAGATTATCCAATATTCTGGATTATTGGGCAGTCATAGGAAAGTATAGTATAGAGATTATCCAATATTCTGGATTATTGGGCAGTCATAGGAAAGTATATTATATAGAGATTATCCAATATTCTGGATTATTGGGCAGTCATAGGAAAGTATAGTATAGAGATTATCCAATATTCTGGATTATTGGGCAGTCATAGGAAAGTATATTATATAGAGATTATCCAATATTCTGGATTATTGGGCAGTCATAGGAAAGTATAGTATAGAGATTATCCAATATTCTGGATTATTGGGCAGTCATAGGAAAGTATATTATATAGAGATTATCCAATATTCTGGATTATTGGGCAGTCATAGGAAAGTATAGTATAGAGATTATCCAATATTCTGGATTATTGGGCAGTCATAGGAAAGTATATTATATAGAGATTATCCAATATTCTGGATTATTGGGCAGTCATAGGAAAGTATAGTATAGAGATTATCCAATATTCTGGATTATTGGGCAGTCATAGGAAAATATATTATATAGATTATCAAATATTCTGGATTATTGGACATTTATAGAATAGTGCAGAAAACTAATTTGTAATTGCAATTGGCAATGTAATTAGATTATCAAATGTTCTGGATTATTGGACAGTCATAAGAAAGGATATGAAATGTACTTTTAATCATAATATCTCCAATATCCTCCCCCCCCCCCCAAAAAAAAAAAAAAAAAACAATTAAATTATAAATATTCTGGATTATTGGACATTAATGGGAGAGTGGAAAAACTCAACTTGTAATTGTAAGGAACGTTGTAATGAAATATTCTGGATTATCAGACAGTTATGGAAGAGTATAGAAAATTGATTTGTAATAGTGAAAGGCATCGCGATTAGGGTATCAAATGTTCTGGATTATCGGTTAATCACAAGTAATTCAATAAAATGTATTTGCAATCATTAAAAAAAAATCTATGAAATTATCAAATATTCTGGATTAACAGATAGTAGTGAGAGATTGTTTAAAAAAAAAAAAAAAGTAATGGTAAAGAACATTGTAATGAAATATTCTGGATTACCAGACAGGCATAGAAGAGTATAGAGAATAGATATTGGACATTCTGGATTATCAGACAGTCGAAGGAAAGTATATGAAACTGCCGTATGTAGAACATTGCACCGAGGTTATTCTGGATTATCAGATGTTACACTAGCAGACTTTCTGGATGGTCAGATGACTACATTATCATACTTTCTGGATTAGCGGATGCCAGATTATTGGAATTTCGCTGTTTCAGCATGTGGAGGCCCTTATAAAATTCCGTACACTATAATCATTCTATTACGTGCCGGGGACGGACGCCTCTGATGGAGACTTTTCTTATTAGGACTTGAAAGATGCAAATACAAACCATGTGATAATCAAAGAGCGGCGCGCGCTGCCAGCGGTGGGGGATCTGGGACCACTTTCTCCACGATGTGGAACATTTTTACTCCATGATCCCGTCCACTTAACTGAATTCCGCTTCAATAAATCTAAAAATGAAAAATAAAGGAAAATCTTCATATAATTTTTGGACTATCAATCTCTTACCGTTTTGTGTACACAGGTCCTACGCAGACCTATGAGTATCCATGGTAACAGACTACAAGCAGACTTTGCATAGTCTGATCCTGAAGTTGTAGCCCCTTTCATCAGTTCCCAACTAACATCCAATGAAAATGTTATTTATTTTTCTTATCGCCAAGCATTCGCATCTCTCTCTTTATTCATTTCTATGGGAGCTCTGAAAATTGCCAAGCATGAGCATCTCTCCATTTAATTCCATGGGGGCTCTGAAAATTGCCAAGCATGCGCATCTCTCCATTTAATTCCATGGGGGCTCTGAAAATTGCCAAGCATGCGCATCTCTCCATTTAATTCCATGGGGGCTCTGAAAATTGCTGAGCATGAGCATCTCTCCATTTAATTCCATGGGGGCTCTGAAAATTGCCAAGCATGCGCATCTCTCCATTTAATTCCATGGGGGCTCTGAAAATTGCTGAGCATGAGCATCTCTCCATTTAATTCCATGGGGGCTCTGAAAATTGCCAAGCATGCGCATCTCTCCATTTAATTCCATGGGGGCTCTGAAAATTGCTGAGCATGAGCATCTCTCCATTTAATTCCATGGGGGCTCTGAAAATTGCTGAGCATGTGCATCTCTCCATTGATTTCTATGACATTTCTGAAAATTGCCGAGCATGTGTATCTCTCCATTGATTTCTATGGCAGTTCTGAAAAAATTGAAGCACATGCTTACCTCTCCATTCAGTTCCATGGGAGCTCTGAAAATTGCCGAGCATCTGCATCTCTCTCCAATCTTTTTTTATGGGTGAGATCTCTGAAAATTGCCGAGCATGCGCATCTCTCTTCATTCATTTCTATGGATGCTCTGAAAATTGTTGAGCATGCGCATCTCTCCATTCATCTGTATGGGAGCTCTGAAAATTGCCGAGCATGTGCATCTCTTTCCAGTCTTTTTTATGGGTGGGAGCTATGAAAATTGCCGAGCATGTGCATCTCCTCTCCATTCATTTCTATGGAAGTTCTGAAAATCTCAGAGCATGCGCATCTCCTTCCATTCATTTCCATGGAAGCTCTAAAAATTGCTGACAATGCGCATCTCCATTCATTTCTATGGGAGTTCTGAAAATTGCAGAGCATGTGCATCTCTCTCCATTCATTTCTATGGAAGCTCTACATATTGTTGAGCATGCGCGTCTCTCCATTCATCTCTATGGGAGCTCTGAAAATTGCCGAGCATGTGCATCTCCATTCATTTCTATGGGAGTCCTGAAAATTGCTGAACATGGCCATCTCTACATTAATTTCTATGGGAGTTCTGAAAATTACCGAGCATGCGCATCTTTCTCCGTCCTTCTTTGACAACGATGGAACCTATGGATAATGTTATAGATGGTCAATATGAATGTACCCCTTTAAATTAATATAGCATTTTTGGTCAGCTAAAAGGGTGGGTGCGCACGTTTCAACTACCTCATTTTTGCCGCAGTGAAAATAGGGCAACAAAAAAAAAAAAAAGGATTTTTTTTTTATTTTTAAAGTATACCTTCTAGTAAAAAAAAAAAAGGTTACTGTCTCTTTAAATATGCTTATTTCCGTAGACAGCGCTGTGGGGGCTCATGCACACTGGATAGATGCTTTTCAATTTGAGCTTTTCCCATCTACATGACGTTTGTTGTGCTTTTTTTTCATGTTTTTGATGCTTTTGTGATGAATTTTTCATGAGTGCTCTCGTTCCTGATTTTTACATATCTAATGCAGCATTTTATTGAAATACCATAGGACGGATTTTCATTTCGACAGTGGCATGAAAGGAGCCGTGGGGAATATATTTTTAATGTTTGCATTTTGATATATGTGGTTTTTATGTGGTTGAGGAGAGAATATAGGGCTTTTTCCATCTGAGATATTTATGTCATATTTTTTTTATTTTATACATATGGCTGATGCTGATGGTGTTGTGATTATTAATACCTAATGTGTGTATCCTGCAGGTCTTGTTCCTTCTTTTGGTGGATTTTTTCTGGGTGTGATATCAGAGCTGTGCTAATTGCTCTCCGTCAATCAGTTTCTCGCCCTAGTTTTGCTCCCTTTCCCCCTCTCGCAGAATTTTCTTTAAACAAAACTTGCCTAGGTTTCCCTCTTATTTTACTCCTGCTGCTCCCCTGAGTACTCAGTTTTTTGTTTTTTTAAAATCCGCCAAACGGTTCCAGAGATATGAGCCTCTTTATGTGCTGCGTGCCAGACCCGCCCCCGAGGATCCCTTGAGCCACGCCCCTGCGGAACAGCCCATAAAACAGAAAACTAAAAAAGACCCATATCTCTGGAACCGTATGACGGATTTGAAAAAAACAAAAAACTAACATACTCATGGGAGCATTGAAACATGATTCCTCTCTCAGTAGGTGTCTCAAGCATACCCAAAATGCTGCAGCTGCATCCCCCTCCTCCCTTATTTGATTTTTTATATTACTTTTCACAGATTATACGTTATTTTGATGAATTTTCTTAATATATTTCAAAATAATTGGGGGAGGGGGGAATTGCTAAGGAAAATAGATTATTGCTTTCTGTTATCAGCCGTTTAATGTCTACAGAGCCAAGGCCTTCCAGAAACTCGTACATACACGTGTGATATGAGCTTTCCTTTAGCTTGAATGGCCCATTTAATCCTTTTGCACCAAGCCGTCTTCTGGAAGGGAGCACCATGTATGCAGCCAGTGGAAATATTAATATCGTAGCCGCGTTTCATTTCTTTTCGAGGTGGACCGCGCCGGAATGTTTCACAAATAAATACTTACTGTGAGTAGCTGTTTATTCAGTTTTAATCCCATTTCCACCTCCATCATTTCTGAACAGTAAAGACGGAGGGAATACATTAAAGATGAAACATTTGGTGAGGAGCGACCCCGTTCTAAGTTCCTCCTTCCTCTTGGCGGTTTTCTGCCTTTTACACGGGCTACGGCTGCATATTTTGTACACTCTTGGGACTGACACACAGCCCTCCTATTATGTCTTATTAAAAGGCCTGACAGACTGCAAACCTACGATGAAAGCAGAGTCTACAGTCCCGGTAGAGGACTACGTCTCAATTTTTGAGCATATTTCTCCTTAGGGTTCAGATCTTTCCATCATATGTGGATCAGTCAGGTTTATAATAACCTTATCGGCAAAATTAAGAACGATGCACAAAAAAAAAACCAAAAACATTTCCCCCTCTATTAGAAATGATCAATGACAACTTTTCCCCATAGCGCTCCTATTTTTACAGAAGCCTGTGACGAGACAACCCCTTTAAATAAACCCCTCTGATCACCAGTTTAATTTCCATATGGATTGAATACAATTTATTGGTTAAAAAAAGTCCTGTTTTACACCCATGCTTATATTTATTTAAGCGGGGGTGGGTCTTATTTTAAGTTATATTTCAAATTAATGCTTACATTTTTCTTTAAGCGTGAGTGGGTATTATTTAAATTCCTATTTTACACCCATGCGTAGATTTCTTTAAGCCTGGGTGGGTCTTATTTTAAGTTCTAATTTACACCCATGCATATGCTTCTTTAACTGTCTCAGAGTCTATTATTGTGATCCATTTTACACCTATGCTTAAATTTTAGCGTGGGTGGGTCTTATTGTAAGTCTTATTTCAAATAAATGCTTACATTTCTTTAAGCATGGGCGGGTCTTATTGCAAATCCTTTTTCAAAGTAATGTTTACATTTCATTAAGCGTGGGCGGGTTATATTTTATGTCCTATTTTACACCCATGCATAGATTTCTTTAAGCCTGGGTGGGTCTTCTTTTAAGTTCTAATTTACATTTATGCTTACATTTCTTTAACTGTTGCAGAGACGTATATTGTGATCTATTTTACACCTATGCTTATATTTAAGTGTGGGCTGATCTTATTTTAAGTCTAATTTAAGATTAATGCTTACATTTCTTTAAGCATGGGCGGGTTTTATTTTAAGCCCTATTTCACACCGATCTGTATATTTCTTTAAGAGTGGGCGGGTATTATTTGATGCCATTTCTTTAACTGTTGCAGACTTTTATTTTATGATCTGTTTTACACCTATGCTTATATTCATTTAAGCATGGGCAGGTCTTATTTAAAGTCCTATTTTATTTTAACAATCATGATTGCATATCTTTAACTGTGGGCAAATCTTATTTTATGTCCTATTTTATACCTATGCTTATATTTTATTTAAGCGTGGGTGGGTCTTATTTTTAGTCCTATTTTACTAACATGCTAACATTACTACAAGCTTGGCAGGTCTTTTTTAAGTCCCGTTTTACAACCATGCTTACAGTTCTTTAACTGGGACCTATTATACACCTATATTTATACTTCTTTAAGCACGGGCAGATCTTATTTTGTGAGCAATGTTTTATCTATACTTATATTTGGGTAATGTATGTTTGGGTGGATCTTACTTTAAATTCTCTTTGACAGTCATGCTTACATTTTTTTTAACCCTGGGAGTGTTTTATATTTTTTTCTATTTTAAATTAATGCTTGAATTTCTTTAAGCGTAGGCGAGTCTTATTTTAAGTACTGTTTTACACCAATGATTGCATTTTTTTAAGCATGGGCTGGTCTTATTTTAAGTTCTGCTTTACACCCTTGCTTACATTTCTTTAAGCGTGGGCGGATTTTATTTTAAGCTTTGGTTAGCCCAGTCTTACATTTCTTTAAGCGTGGGCGGCTCTAATTTTAAGTCCTGTTTCACATTCGCACTTACATTTCTTTAAGCATGGGCAGTTCTCATTTTAAGTCCTGTTTCACTCCCATGCTTACATTTCTTTAAGCGTGGGTGGCTCTTATTTTAAGTCCTGTTTCACTCCCGTGCTTACATTTCTTTAAGTGCGGGTGGCTCTTATTTTAAGTCCTGTTTCACTCCCATGCTTACATTTCTTTAAGAGTGGGTGGGTCTTTTTAAGCCCTGTTTAACACTGTCTTACATTTCTTTAAGCGTGGGCGGTTCTTATTTAAAGTCCTGTTTCACTCCCATGCTTACATTTCTTTAAGCGTGGGTGGCTCTTCTTTTAAGTCCTGTTTCACTCCCGTGCTTACATTTCTTTAAGCGTGGGCTGTTCTTATTTTAAGTCCTGTTTCACTCCCATGCTTACATTTCTTTAAGCGTGGGCAGTTCTTATTTTAAGTCCTGTTTCACTCCCATGCTTACATTTCTTTAAGCCTGGGTGGCTCTTATTTTAAGTCCTGTTTCACTCCCATGCTTACATTTCTTTAAGCGTGGGTGGCTCTTATTTTAAGTCCTGTTTCACTCCCATGCTTACATTTCTTTAAGCTTGGGCGGTTCTTATTTTAAGTCCTGTTTCACTCCCATGCTTACATTTCTTTAAGCTTGGGCGGCTCTTATTTTAAGTCCCGTTTCACTCCCATGCTTACATTTCTTTAAGCGTGGGCGGCTCTTATTTTAAGTCCTGTTTCACTCCCATGCTTACATTTCTTTAAGCTTGGGCGGTTCTTATTTTAAGTCCTGTTTCACTCCCATGCTTACATTTCTTTAAGCTTGGGCGGCTCTTATTTTAAGTCCCGTTTCACTCCCATGCTTACATTTCTTTAAGCGTGGGCGGCTCTTATTTTAAGTCCTGTTTCACTCCCATGCTTACATTTCTTTAAGCTTGGGCGGTTCTTATTTTAAGTCCTGTTTCACTCCCATGCTTACATTTCTTTAAGCGTGGGCGGTTCTTATTTAAAGTCCTGTTTCACTCCCATGCTTACATTTCTTTAAGCGTGGGCTGTTCTTATTTTAAGTCCTGTTTCACTCCCATGCTTACATTTCTTTAAGCATGGGTGGCTCTTATTTTAAGTCCTGTTTCACTCCCATGCTTACATTTCTTTAAGTGTGGGCAGTTCTTATTTTAAGTCCTGTTTCACTCCCATGCTTACATTTCTTTAAGCATGGGTGGCTCTTATTTTAAGTCCTGTTTCACTCCCATGCTTACATTTCTTTAAGCGTGGGCAGTTCTTATTTTAAGTCCTGTTTCACTCCCATGCTTACATTTCTTTAAGCGTGGGCAGTTCTTATTTTAAGTCCTGTTTCACTCCCATGCTTACATTTCTTTAAGCGTGGGCGGCTCTTATTTTAAGTCCCGTTTCACTCCCATGCTTACATTTCTTTAAGCTTGGGCGGCTCTTATTTTAAGTCCCGTTTCACTCCCATGCTTACATTTCTTTAAGCTTGGGCGGTTCTTATTTTAAGTCCTGTTTCACTCCCATGCTTACATTTCTTTAAGCGTGGGTGGCTCTTATTTTAAGTCCTGTTTCACTCCCATGCTTACATTTCTTTAAGCGTGGGCGGCTCTTATTTTAAGTCCTGTTTCACTCCCATGCTTACATTTCTTTAAGCTTGGGCGGTTCTTATTTTAAGTCCTGTTTCACTCCCATGCTTACATTTCTTTAAGCGTGGGCGGCTTTTATTTTAAGTCCTGTTTCACTCCCATGCTTACATTTCTTTAACCCCTTCATGACCAGGGGATTTTTCGTTTTTCCGTGTTCGTTTTTCGCTCCCCTCCTTCCCAGAGCCATAACTTTTTTATTTTTCCGTCAATTTGGCCATGTGAGGGCTTATTTTTTGCGGGACGAGTTGTACTTTTGAACGACATCATTGGTTTTAGCATGTCGTGTACTAGAAAACGGGAAAAAAATTCCAAGTGCGGTGAAATTGCAAAAAAAGTGCAATCCCACATTGGTTTTTTGTTTGGCTTTTTTGCTAGGTTCACTAAATGCTAAAAATGACCTGCCATTATGATTCTCCAGGTCATTACGAGTTCATAGACACCAAACATGACTAGGTTATTTTTTATCTAAGTGGTGAAAAAAAATTCCAAACTTTGCTAAAAAAAAAAAAAAAAAATTGCGCCATTTTCCGATACTCGTAGCGTCTCCATTTTTCGTGATCTGGGGTCGGTTGAGGGCTTATTTTTTGCGTGCCGAGATGACGTTTTTAATGATAGCATTTCGGTGCAGATACGTTCTTTTGATCGCCCGTTATTGCATTTTAATGCAATGTCGCGGCGACCAAAAAAAACGTAATTCTGGCGTTTCGAGTTTTTTTCCCGCTACGCTGTTTAGCGATCAGGTTAATACTTTTTTTTATTTGATAGATCGGGCAATTCTGAGCGCGGCGATACCAAATATGCGTAGATTTGATATTTTTTTTATTGATTTATTTTGATTGGGGCGAAAGGGGGGTGATTTAAACTTTTATGTTTTTTTTATTTTTTTCACATTTTTTTAAACTTTTTTTTTTAACTTTTGCCATGCTTCAATAGCCTCCATGGGAGGCTAGAAGCAGGGACAGCACGATCGGCTCTGCTACATAGCAGCGATCTGCTGATCGCTGCTATGTAGCAGAATTGCACGTGTGCTGTGAGCGCCGACCACAGGGGGGCGCTCACAGCGACGGGCAATCAGTAACCATAGAGGTCTCAAGGACCTCTATGGCTACAATGGAGACGCATCGCCGACCCCCGGACATGTGACGGGGGTCGGCGATGACGTCATTTCCGGCCGCCCGGCCGGAAGCGGTAGTTAAATGCCGCTGTCTGCGTTTGACAGCGGCATTTAACTAGTTAATAGGTGCGGGCAGATCGCGATTCTGCCCACGCCTATTACGGGCACATGTCTGCCCACGCCTATTACGGGCACATGTCAGCTGTCAGCTGTCAGCGGTATAGTACGTCCGATGCCGGTAAGGGGTTAAGCGTGGGCGGCTCTTATTTTAAGTCCTGTTTCACTCCCATGCTTACATTTCTTTAAGCGTGGGCGGCTCTTATTTTAAGTCCTGTTTCACTCCCATGCTTACATTTCTTTAAGCGTTGGCGGCTCTTATTTTAAGTCCAGTTTCACTCCCATGCTTACATTTCTTTAAGCGTTGGCGGCTCTTATTTTAAGTCCAGTTTCACTCCCATGCTTACATTTCTTGAAGCATTGGAAAACTGAAGTCATGTGTGAACTAGTCACAGTATCACCAGATATTGTATTACAGTTTGAGCATCTTATTCCTCCTACAGGATAGAATAAGTCATCAACTACAAAAAGAGTATTTGCTTCTAGTTTTACAAATAGGAAGACATCCCAAATATTTTTTAAATATCAACCCCCTCCATGTGAATTCCTCGTGTGCTCCTGTTTTTTTTTTTAAGGATGACAGCCCAAAAATGCCCATCTCAGTCTAGGTTCAGTGTGCAACTTAACAGCAAAGGTTATGATAAAAAAATGAGGAGAAAAACTTGTCAAAATTGCCTTGGTTTCTTGGCTGCAAGGCATAAGGAAATGAATTAATTCCATGAAGAACAAACTGATTTTATTTTTTGGTAGGACTTATTTTTTTTATACACTTCAAAGGCTTTGTGCACAGTGATAGCGGAGACTGCCGAGGGAACAAAAAATGTTTTATCAAACTCGTTTACTGTGCAAAAGACATGTCAGGTTAACAGTCATGACCTGTCAATGGCCTGGCCGTAGCAAAAATTCACGACTCTGCATACAAGACCCATCTAGAGGCACAAGGTTGAACCTGTGATTTTTTTCTGGATTCTGATAAAAAGTGGTTTTCCACAGGGCCCTATTAAAATTTGTAGTGGCCCCTGATCAAAACATCGTGTAAAGCCCTCTACATATTTCGGGGAAGGAATAAAACTTCCAGAAATAAAAAAGAAAATAGATCTCTATGCAGTATTGAAATAGTAATACGAACACATAGTGAACATGTTCTGAGGAGCATGGTGGAGTTCCTCTAGGGAGGGAAGTCATCTAATAGTTCTTGCCACCTAGGAGTAAGGGACTGAGACCAACAATGGCTGGAACTCTCTCTGCACAGGTCCAATAATGGTAATATAATCTGACACTATAAAAGGTATATCCTTTACATATCCCTGTTCCTCATGGGTGGAGTAAACTATGGGGTTTTTGCTTACAAGATTAGTGAACCCAGGATGAAGGAATCAGCTTTTTTTTTCCATGCAAAAGGAAATGAACCAACTAATAGTAGCCTACAAAATGAACACCCTAGGCACAAGAAGAGGGAAGTCCCTTAGCAGGATTCATTACCCTTCCTCATGGGTGGAGTAAATTATGGGCTTTTCCATCACAAGAATAGGCTGAAGGAATCAGCCTTTTTTTCCATTCAAAAGGAAAGTAACCAACTAATAGTAGCCTACGAAATAAACACCCTTGGCACAAGAAGAGGGAAGACCCATCTCGGGATTTCTTTATTACCGTTCCTCATGGGTGGAGTCAATAAAATTATGAGCTTTTCATCACAAGCTTAGCAAACCAAGTAAGACTTACCTCGCCTTTTCTACCCTGCAAGAGTAAAACAATGGGGCCAAGAAGAGCTGTCTCTCTAATCTTCAAGGGCCCTATAGTAGCCACATGGTCTGACACTACAACATACTTGGCACAATAAGATGTAAGACCCTGCTCAGAATGTATTACCGTTCCTCATGGGCGGAGTAAAATATGTGCTTCATTCACAAGATTAGGGAACCAGCCTTTTTTTTTTGACGCAAGAAATTGGGCCAACATGGACTGGCCTTCTATCTTCAAGGGCCCAATAGTACCCACAAGGACAGACACTTTGAAATGAACACCCTCAGTTTAAGAAAAGGGAAAACCCTGCGAAAGATTTCTCCATAGCCCTTCCTCATGGGGGGAGTCAACTATGGGTTCTTCCTCACAAATTAAGGCAAGACCCAGTATTTATTTTATACACAGGGTTTGGAAAATAGGGGTCAAATAAGGGGCTTTGTCGTCTTGCTGAAAAACGGTTCTTAAAATGGTGGCATCAACCGGATATAAGGAGGACTCTCACGGACGCCATCTTTAATGCTTTAGGTAAACTTTTTGCTACTGATGGCCACAAAAAAACGATCTAAACCATCTATTTATTTTGTTTTATGAGTGACAGTGAATTAATTTTTTTTTAAAGGAAGACGAAAAAGTTGATTGATCCAAGAGATCGAGTCCTTGGGGGCTGGGATTACGACAGAGGGTAACATTTTTATGACAAGAGTAAATGTTTGGCGCAAGAGTGTCGGAAATTGAAAATTGATTTAAATTTTTTATTTTTTTTTCGGAAGTCGTAACACTTCTTTGGTTCTTTTGCTGTTGTATTACTGCGCATCCGGTAGAAAATTACTATTAAAACAAAACCTTATACCGTGCTGAGAGGAGTGTTTTATGGTGCCTTTAACACTCCGCTTTTCCTATGACTGCTGGCGGAAAGGCCCCTATATAAATATACGCGTATATCAACCCCTTGCGCCCCATCTGGAATGTACTGATTTTAGGATATAAAAAAAAAAAGCTAGTTAACTTCAGTCCCTGCCGCCGAGGACAATAATAATTTATTACGGGGATTTACAATGGTTTCATTAAGTATATAAATTAAAGTGGATCCGAAAGCCCAAAGAGACGAAACGCGGGCCGAGCCAGAATAAATAAGTCAATTCGCCTCGTACCTTAGGAGGTCAGTCGTTTTTAGTCCAGTGATAAACTTGGGTATTAGTTTAGCTAATGCTGTACATTAATGAGGGGGTTATCCAAAAATTCAGCCGAAAATCACAAGAATATGGCGCAAACTCCAATGGAGGATTCTCAGAAATAGCGCCACTCTTGTCAAAAGGTTGTTTCTTGTATTACATTCGCTGGAGAAGGAGCTGTAATACCTCACTCACCCTATGAGGGGTGCTGTTTCTTTTATAGTTTTGACTTCCCAAAATTGTATGTTACTAAAGCTTCATCTCGGATTAGGTCCTAGACGATACCCATTCCCCGCCCTGGAGGAACCGGGGATATATATATGAAGGGGGCTGGCTGGTTGCTCATTATATGTGCAAAACCAATCCTCTTCTTTATCTACATATCGGCCATGACAGAGAAGGGGGTTGGCTTAGCTATTAAAATGAGTAATCAGCCAGCCCCCTTTTTAATAAGAAATGCTTTCTTGGCCGCCAGTACCTAGGACCGAGATCAAAATGGGGTCATTTGCGGAACAGAGGTGAGCAAATCGATTCGGAAGACCATGGTTAGTATTCAGTGGGCACCAAACGGGAGCCTTGTGAACTGACTCCTATCTGTTGGAATCTCCGGTGACTGTAGGAGTAACGTCATTGTCAAGCCTACTAATTAAAAGAGGAGCCAGAGTTCTAGCATGTAGAAGGTGGTCCACAAGGGTTACGTCTGGAAGCGACAGCCATGGAATATAGATGTGTTCGCTGGACCAAGGTCTTACGAATCGATTGCATCAAAAACACATTTAAGAATACTTTTTTTTTTTACAGTGGACTACCCCTTTAAGGAAATCTGTCAGTCGAATTGATCCTCCTAAGCCATCTATATTGACATGTAGGTCTTAGGAAGCTGAATAAAATGATACCTCGATATCTGTGATCCCTTGTTTTACTCCTGAGAAATTCACATTTTTCTTAATATGCAAATTAGCTGTTACGATCTATGGGCGGGACACAGATCACCCTGAGAATCTGCCTCCAGAGGTTATTTTAAATGAATGTGGGTGTTAAAAGTGTGAGATGTGTACACGAGGAGAGCAAACTGTCAGTCGTTTCTTGTCTCACACTGGTAACTCTCCCTGGAGGCAGATTATCAGAGGGATCTATGTTCTGCCCATAGATCTTAACAGCTCATTTACATATTAAGAAAAAACGTTTATTTCTCAGGTATAAAATATCGGATCGCGGATATCAAGGTATCAATTTATTCATTTTTCTATGACCCACATGCCCATATAGGCGGCTTAGGAGGGTATACCCAAATGACAGGTTCCCTTTAAGCTTACAGTCATCCGGAATTCAAGCGAATGTCAACTGTTGGACACAAATCCAAAATTCTGTACTGATGAATGCATTATTAAATCGGGCCTAAATTTTCTGACACATTTATAGTTAAGTCCTGATTTTGCTCTGGATTTTTGCCAAATTTAGGCTTGAAAAAAGGATGGACTTTACTATAACCCCACACACAAAAGCAGGGACTCCCATTCCGGGTTCAAACAGGACTTAATCTGAGAGGTTGGCACATATGCAAATCCCCTGCATTGACAAAGAGATACGTGATAACATTCCAGCTGCCTGCAGCCACCACTAGAGGGAGCTCTCTGTATACGACGCAGACATTGAACTCAATACCGACGCAGTATGGAGCGGCGGACTGCAACTAACCATTCTACAGCCTAGAAACCGCCATAACGATGCTGAAGACGATACATAAATGGTTAGATGGGGAAAATATTTGATTTTTAATCCTATTTCGAAGCAGTGCTATACATCCGCCTACATAAGTAGGGTATACATTCCTCGCGAGTTATTCATTTTGCAAGGTCCGTGCTGTGAACACAATGGGTTCATTCGCTCTCAGGTATTTGTGATTTTTTTTTTTTTATTATTATTATTTTATTTCGAGGAAGGTGGGGAAAAAAAAAATGTTTCCATTATGAAAAGCCGAGTATTTAAAGAGGATTGGATTGATTTAAGATTATCCCGGCCCCCCCCCCCCCCCCCCGGTGTACATTTTGTATTTTTTTTAATGGGTGTAAACAATGTGTTTGCAAAGTGCTTGCAATTCTAATTAGCGGGGGGAGGTTTGGTATTATGCGAGACATTCATCGCACCTTATGGGAAACAAGAGGCTTTGTTAGCAATGGCTGAGAAATTATAAAAGGCTTCACATGCTTCACGCCAGCACACAGCTCAATTTTGTATTTTTTTGGGGGGGTTGGGAGGGTTGGGGGGGGGGGGGTTAACCCCTTTCCTGCTTGTGATTGCCTTCTTTTTAGCAAATGAATTGAAATATAGGGTAATATACTTTGCAGCTGCCCGTCTTACTATGGGAGCCATTTAACTTTCTTTGTCAATTTTTGCTCATTATTACGACTGTCGGCAGCCAGCTTTCTTAAAGTGCACCTGTCACCTATACACAGGCGCAAAGCCTTTTAAATTACAGCAGATTCAGATGCAAAACCCGCACGTGAGAAATGACTGTAGCTGTAATAAACCCTGGGAAAGTGAGGCGGCTATGGTGGGGTGGGGGGCACGACGAAAGAAGATGACCGATCGGGGAAAAATGATCTGTTCTTCATTAAAAAAAAAGCCCCTTTACCCCCTTCTTCTATCTTGACTTAATTTGCGGGAGAGCAGGAGCCCCCCGTTATGTCGGACCATGGTCAAAAATGTAATTGTGATTGGTTGTTAGGTATTGCCTACAATATGTTAGCAGCATTCTCAGCCATTGCCAACATTGGTTTTGCCTCACCTAGAGAGGTGGATCCGCTAAGCCATAGGTATGAGTGAGCAGCACGGGCCAGAGGCGCTGATGCAGCATAGCTGGATAGGATGGACAGCACGGGCATGTGGATGGAGCGTAGTTGGATAGGTCGGATGGCACGGCATGTGGATGGAGCGTAGTTGGATAGATCGGATGGCACAGCATGTGGATGGAGCGTAGTTGGATAGGTCAGATGGCACAGCATGTGGATGGAGCGTAGTTGGATAGATCGGATGGCACGGCATGTGGATGGAGCGTAGTTGGATAGGTCGGATGGCACGGCATGTGGATGCAGTGTAGTTGGATAGGTCGGACTACATGGGCATCTGGATGCAGGGTGGTTGTATAGGTCGGATGGCACGGCATATGGATGCAGTGTAGTTGGATAGGTCAGATGGCACGGCATGTGGATGCAGTGTAGATGGATAGGGCGGATGCCACGGCATGTGGATGCAGTGTAGTTGGATAGGTCAGATGGCACGGCATATGGATGCAGTGTAGTTGGATAGGTCGGATGGCACGGCATGTGGATGCAGTGTAGTTGGATAGGTCAGATGGCACGGCATGTGAATGCAGCGTAGTTGGATAGGTCGGATGGCACGGCATGTGGATGCAGTGTAGTTGGATAGGTCAGATGGCACGGCATGTGAATGCAGCGTAGTTGGATAGGTCGGATGGCACGGCATGTGGATGCAGTGTAGTTGGATAGGTCGGATGGCACGGCATGTGGATGCAGTGTAGTTGGATAGGTCAGATGGCACGGCATGTGAATGCAGCGTAGTTGGATAGGGCGGATGCCACGGCATGTGGATGCAGTGTAGTTGGATAGGTCAGATGGCACGGCATGTGAATGCAGCGTAGTTGGATAGGTCGGATGGCACGGCATGTGGATGCAGTGTAGTTGGATAGGTCGGATGGCACAGCATGTGGATGCAGCATAGTTGGATAGATCGGATGGCACGGCATGTGGATGCAGTGTAGTTGGATAGGTCGGATGGCACGGCATGTGGATGCAGTGTAGTTGGATAGGTCGGATGGCACGGCATGTGGAGGCAGTGTAGTTGGATAGGTCAGATGGCACGGCATGTGGATGCAGTGTAGTTGGATAGGTCGGATGGCACGGCATGTGGATGCAGCGTAGTTGGATAGGTCGGATGGCACGGCATGTGGATGCAGCGTAGTTGGATAGGTCGGATGGCACGGCATGTGGATGCAGTGTAGTTGGATAGGTCGGATGGCACGGCATGTGGATGCAGCGTAGTTGGATAGGTCGGATGGCACGGCATGTGGATGCAGTGTAGTTGGATAGGTCGGATGGCACGGCATGTGGATGCAGCGTAGTTGGATAGGTCGGATGGCACGGCATATGGATGCAGCGTAGTTGGATAGGTCGGATGACATGGGCATGTGGATGCAGCGTAGTTGGAAAGGTCGTATGGCACGGCATGTGGATGCAGTTTGGTTGGATAGGTCGGATGGCACAGCATGAGGATGCAGCGTAGTTGTATAGGTCGGATGGCACGGCATGTGGATGCAGCGTAGTTGGATAGATCGGATGGCACGGCATGTGGATGCAGCGTAGTTGGATAGGTCGGATGGCACGGCATGTGGATGCAGTGTAGTTGGAAAGGTCGTATGGCACGGCATGTGGATGCAGTTTGGTTGGATAGGTCGGATGGCACAACATGAGGATTCAGTGTAGTTGGATAGGTCAGATGGCACGGCATGTGGATGCAGCATAGTTGGAAAGGTCGTATGGCACGGCATGTGGATGCAGTGTAGATGGATAGGTCGGATGGCACGGCATGTGGATGCAGTGTAGATGGATAGGTCGGATGGCACGGCATGTGGATGCAGTTTGGTTGGATAGGTCGGATGGCACAGCATGAGGATGCAGCGTAGTTGTATAGGTCGGATGGCACGGCATGTGGATGCAGCGTAGTTGGATAGATCGGATGGCACGGCATGTGGATGCAGCGTAGTTGGATAGGTCGGATGGCACGGCATGTGGATGCAGTGTAGTTGGATAGGTCGGATGACATGGGCATGTGGATGCAGCGTAGTTGGAAAGGTCGTATGGCACGGCATGTGGATGCAGTGTAGATGGATAGGTCGGATGGCACGGCATGTGGATGCAGTGTAGTTGGATAGGTCGGATGGCACGGCATGTGGATGCAGTGTAGTAGGATAGGTCGGATGACATGGGCATGTGGATGCAGCGTAGTTGGAAAGGTCGTATGGCACGGCATGTGGATGCAGTTTGGTTGGATAGGTCGGATGGCACAGCATGTGGATGAAGTGAAGTTGGATAGATCGGATGCACGGCATGTGGATGCAGCGTAGTTGGATAGGTCGGATGGCACGCCATGTGGATGCAGCGTAGTTGGATAGGTCAGATGGCACGGTATGTGGATACAGCGTAGTTGGATAGGTCGGATGGCACGGTATGTGGATACAGCGTAGTTGGATAGGTCAGATGGCATAGCATGTGGATGCAGCGTAGTTGGATAGGTCAGATGGCACGGCATGTGGATGCAGTGTAGTTGGATAGGTCGGATGGCACGGCATGTGGATGCAGTGTGGTTGGATAGGTCGGATGGCATGGCATGTGGATGCAGTGTAGTTGGATAGGTCGGATGGCACGGCATGTGGATGCAGTGTGGTTGGATAGGTCGGATGGCATGGCATGTGGATGCAGTGTGGTTGGATAGGTCGGATGGCACGGCATGTGGATGCAGTGTAGTTGGATAGGTCGGATGGCACGGCATGTGGATGCAGTGTAGTAGGATAGGTCGGATGACATGGGCATGTGGATGCAGCGTAGTTGGAAAGGTCGTATGGCACGGCATGTGGATGCAGTTTGGTTGGATAGGTCGGATGGCACAGCATGTGGATGAAGTGAAGTTGGATAGATCAGATGGCACGGCATGTGGATGCAGCGTAGTTGGATAGGTCGGATGGCACGCCATGTGGATGCAGCGTAGTTGGATAGGTGAGATGGCACGGTATGTGGATACAGCGTAGTTGGATAGGTCAGATGGCATAGCATGTGGATGCAGCGTAGTTGGATAGGTCAGATGGCACGGCATGTGGATGCAGTGTAGTTGGATAGGTCGGATGGCACGGCATGTGGATGCAGTGTGGTTGGATAGGTCGGATGGCATGGCATGTGGATGCAGTGTAGTTGGATAGGTCGGATGGCACGGCATGTGGATGCAGTGTGGTTGGATAGGTCGGATGGCATGGCATGTGGATGCAGTGTGGTTGGATAGGTCGGATGGCACGGCATGTGGATGCAGTGTGGTTGGATAGGTCGGATGGCACGGCATGTGGATGCAGTGTGGTTGGATAGGTCAGATGGCACGGCATGTGGATGCAGTGTAGTTGGATAGGTCGGATGGCACAGCATGTGGATGCAGTGTGGTTGGATAGGTCAGATGGCACGGCATGTGGATGCAGTGTAGTTGGATAGGTCGGATGGCACGGCATGTGGATGCAGTGTAGTTGGATAGGTCGGATGGCACGGCATGTGGATGCAGTGTAGTTGGATAGGTCGGATTGCACGGCATGTGGATGCAGTGTAGTTGGATAGGTCGGATGGCACGGCATGTGGATGCAGTGTAGTTGGATAGGTCGGATGGCACGGCATGTGGATGCAGTGTGGTTGGATAGGTCAGATGGCACGGCATGTGGATGCAGTGTAGTTGGATAGGTCGGATGGCACGGCATGTGGATGCAGTGTAGTTGGATAGGTCGGATGGCACGGCATGTGGATGCAGTGTGGTTGGATAGGTCGGATGGCACGGCATGTGGATGCAGTGTAGTTGGATAGGTCGGATGGCACGGCATGTGGATGCAGTGTGGTTGGATAGGTCGGATGGCACGGCATGTGGATGCAGTGTGGTTGGATAGGTCGGATGGCACGGCATGTGGATGCAGTGTGGTTGGATAGGTCGGATGGCACGGCATGTGGATGCAGTGTAGTTGGATAGGTCGGATGGCACGGCATGTGGATGCAGTGTGGTTGGATAGGTCGGATGGCACGGCATGTGGATGCAGTGTGGTTGGATAGGTCGGATGGCACGGCATGTGGATGCAGTGTAGTTGGATAGGTCGGATGGCACGGCATGTGGATGCAGCATAGTTGGATAGGTCGGATGGCACGGCATGTGGATATTAATGTGGTGGATGTGCAAAATAATAGAGTAGTGTAGGTAGACAGGTACCTTGATAAAGCGTGCCGACAGCATCTTGGAACAGCAGAGCTGTCTGTCTTTACAGCACACTTTTTTAGGTTTCTCCAATTGAAGCCAGTGATGGAAGAGCTGGTTTTGTCATGTGGCTATGCTGAATGCAGCACATGGTAGCAGCATGCTCTTACTGCCTGAATACATTAGAAGGCCTAGAAGGACAATTGAGAAATTAAGGGTATGGGTCGTAAATTGAGAGGTCTGTAACAACTTTCCAAAAAATAAGAGTTTTTTTTTTTGGGATGGTGTCACCTTTAAAACAGCAAAATCCATAGCCATCAATATTAGATCCATCGTCTGCACCGATGAAAAAAAAACATCATCTGGATGTTAAAAAACATAATAGAGAGACTTCCTGACAAGCAGGACGGGAAGTCAGAACATCGCTCTCCAGCCAAAAACAAAGCAAAACAAAGAGAGCGCGGACAATAGCTTCACCCGTCTCTTAAAATGGTTGTTATTGAAGCAAAATACCAATTTAGGCCCATATCTGAGCCCTTCAGCGGCTATCACAGAAGGGCCCCCATACCAATCAGGAAAGGGCCCTTTATAATAGACTTTGCCACCTTGTACGAAAGAGGCCGATATCTGTTTCCAATCCCAGTTCCATGACTATTGGGCCAATTTCCCTTAAAGGGTTCTTACCACCGAGTAGCAAAAGGGAAAGGACCCTACAAGTGTCCTTTACAAAAAGGGTGCAAATGTAAAAAAGAAATTGCAAATTTGCTTGTTAAAATTTCCAACGATCAGCAGTGATCTGCTAATACACCTCGGAGTAACTGTTCCGTTTCCCTGCAGCACCTCCGCAGGTGAAATGAAGCATTACACTGCCGATTCAAATCAATGAGTTGTCTGTGTGATGTAGGCCAGGATGGGTCCTCCAGATAGAAAGACGCTCTATGTAAGAGAAAAGGGATCATAAACAGGATAGGGTGTATGGAAATGGGTTTAGAATTAAAGGGGTTGTTGTCCGGTCCAAATCGATAAGTCTGCAGTCTCTCTGAGTGACTGCAGACTTATGAATCCCCCCAATGCACACACTGTGCGCTGCAGGGGTTCACAGGTTTCTGAGCTGGGACCAGAGGGTATGTATGAGTTATACATACATCTGAGCGAGGCTGCGCCCCACCAATTGACGCGGCTCTCCAGTGGGCATGGCCGACTAGAGGGCACAGCCTTGCTCCATACAAGTGTATGGAAGCGAGACCGCGCCCACTGGCCAGGTGTATGTGTAACTCATCCATATCCTCCGGTCTTGGCGAAGAACCAGCGAAACCCCACAGCGCACAGTCCTTGCGCTGGGGGGATTCATAAGTCTGCAGTCATACAGAGTGACTGTAGACTTATCGATTTGAACTGGACAACCCCTTTAACTTCTTTTAGAAGTATTGTTTTTAATTCCTTCCAACATTTCTACCAAAAATTCCATAATATTTATTCCCAATCCACCAGAAAGTGCTCAAAAATACTCAGAACCACCCATTTATATGCAAAACAGCAGAAGCTCCACCCCTGCGGATCCGCTAACAAGAAAACCCCCTTGATAGACAAGACTATTTGAAAGACAAGCATTTTCATGCCGTTGTCCCAGATACGGGAACCTATCCTCATGGCCGGATTCACTATTGTATTTGTTTCTTATTTTTTTTGTCCAGTTTTTGGTATTTTTCGTCTGTTTTTTCATTTTTGCCAAATTCTTCTTTTACAATAAGAAAGGCTAAATACATAAATTTAAAGACCATTTTTTTTTTTTTTTGCATAAAATTAATTTCAATGATTTTGGGGCAAAAAAATAGTCAGCGCTAAAACAAAAAAAAAAAAAAATAAAAAATGGCTTAAAAAGAAAAAAACCCGTAAATGATAAATCGGGTGCAAAAACCCCCCACAAATGATAAATCGGGCCCCCCAAAAATGATGATCGACTGTAAAATCCATAAATCCTTTGACTGTGCGAGGACCTCGAGGCAGATGGTTGTGATCCATGAACCCTTTGTGCGGAGAAGGGGCCTATTATTGTCGTAGAGCGCAGTGTAAACTTATCCTTACATTACCTGCACATTATAACGAGCGCTTCCTTAGTAACGTTCCGCCTGGGGCTCGGCTGTTTGCTTATCTCTTTATTGCGACACGGAAAAATGTTTTCCATACAAACACAGGACAAGAATAGAAGCAGCAACTGAGCAACAGACTTAACCCCTTCGGCCCAAAACCTAGCAACTCAGGAGCGGTGGGAATATCACGTAAGGTCATCGCCGACAGTACTTTTGTCTACTACCAAAAATATATCAAGTATTAACTTTTATGTCAACTTTTACCCTTTTTTCAATATCAATCACCATTGACTTTGATGTATAAGATGGAGAGTGATACATTAGAAGGCAATTTTAGGCTCATGTTTAGTTTTTGCACCTAGAATACAGAATTTCCTAAAATCTTCCTAAACGGGCTTTTGCTGTAAGCTCTAGGTTGTAAGCCATTCTAAATAGGTTCCTAGGTGGCCTTAATTCTTATAAACCTCATAAACCGCCTTTTGTCGTAAGTTCTAGATAGCTCTAGGTGGTCGTACATAGGTTCCTAGGTGGCCTTAATTGTTGTAATCCTCCTAGACCGCCTTTTGCTGTAAGTTCTAGGTAGCTATAGGTGGTCATAAATAGGTTCCTAAGTGGCCTTAATTCTTATAAACCTCATAAACCGCCTTTTGTCATAAGTTCTAGATAGCTATAGGTGGTCGTATGTAGGTTCCTAGGTGGCCTTAATTGTTGTAATCCTCCTAGACCGCCTTTTGCTGTAAGTTCTAGGTAGCTATAGGTGGTCATAAATAGGTTCCTAAGTGGCCTTAATTCTTATAAACCTCATAAACCGCCTTTTGTCGTAAGTTCTAGATAGCTCTAGGTGGTCGTACGTAGGTTCCTAGGTGGCCTTAATTGTTGTAATCCTCCTAGACCACCTTTTGCTGTAAGTTCTAGGTAGCTGTAGGTGGTCATAAATAGGTTCCTAGGTGGCCTTAAATGCTAATATCCTCCTAAACCAGCTTTCGCATTAGATTCATAGTCCTAAGTGGTCCTAAATAGGTTTCTAGGTGGCCCTGAATCCTTAAAATCTTCCTCAGCTGTAAATGTGTCAATTTGTAAATGGTCCTAGATAGGTTCCTAGTTGGCCTTAAATCCTAAAATACTCCTAAACCAGCTTTAACCATAGAGACTGGTTAGTTCTAACTGGTCCTGTATAGGTATCTAGGTGGCCTTAAATCCTAAAGATCTCCTACACCAGCTTTAGCTATAGGTTCACAGCAGTTCTAGGTAGTCCCAGATAGCTTTCGAGGTGGACTTAAATCTTTAAGACCATGTTTGTAGACCTTAAATTTGTTAAAATCCTCGTTTTTAGCTGGCCATGTGTAGGTTTCTAAGTGGCTTTAAATCCTAAAATCCTCCTAAACAGGTGTTTTCCATAAGATTAAAGTAGCTCTAGGTGGTCCTAAATAGGTTCCTATATGGCCTTAAATCCTAAAATCCTTCTCGACCGGAGTTTGTAGTAGGATCTAGCTAGTTCTAGATGGTCCCAGATAGGTTTCAATATGGTCTTAAATACTACAAATCCTCTCCAAACGGCTTTTACCATAGAGTCT
The DNA here is from genome assembly GCF_032444005.1 of Ranitomeya imitator. Lineage (NCBI taxonomy): Eukaryota > Metazoa > Chordata > Amphibia > Anura > Dendrobatidae > Ranitomeya > Ranitomeya imitator. Next base: position 21,190,878 of record NC_091285.1, on the reverse strand, counting down.
AGTTAGTAGGTAGCTGGTCCTGTACAGGTTTCTAGGTGGCCGTAAATCCTAAAAGTCTCCTAAACCCGCTTTTGCTGTAGGTTCACAGCAGTTCTAAGTAATCCCAGATAGCTGTCTAGGTGGACTTAAATCCTAAAGACCGTGTTTGTAGTTGGTTGTAGATAGGTTCCTAAGTGGTCTTAAATCCTAATCTCCTCCTAAACCATATTTTCACTCCTAGGTTCTAGCTAGTAGCTTGTTCTGGGTGGTCCTAGGTAGGTTCCTAGGTGGCTTATAATCTTAAAATACTAATCTAATTTTGTCCCAAGTTTTAGGTTGCTCTAAGAGGTCCTATATAGGTTTCTAGGTGGCCTTAAATCCTAAAAACCTTCTACTCCAGCTTTTGCCAAAGGTTCTACCTGGTTCTAGTTGATCCTAGATAGGTTCTTAGGTGGCTTGACCCTGGTGAGGTTATTGATTGACTTTTTTTTCCACGATCAGGGACCAGGACTTGGTAAATGTTGGCATAATTCCTAAATAGGCAGAGCTCAGGCTTTACTTGCTTCTGTATATAAGTAAATAATCCTGTAATTTACAGCAAAAATTCGGATTACTAGGGCTGAGCTGCTTTTCCAATGAATTTCTACTATTCCGATCCCTGGTCTGTGGTTTACAAAGGCATTTCTGTTTGTTTTACCACTGATGAAGTGTTACAAAGCCCCTAGTAGATGAAAAACTAGGTGACTGAGGGGAGGGGTCTAAAACAAGTCTGTGTGACATGGCGAGGCAGTGTATTGTATATCAAACATTTTCCTAGGACAGTTATTCATTGAGTCTGACACTGTGCCTTTCCCAGTGCCTTACGGTGCTTTGTTGTCTAATAAGGGGATCAAAAAATAAGTCTATGTAACATGGAGAGGAAGTGTATTGTATAGCAGCTATTTTTTTTCTCTGGCACTTTGTTGTTTATAATACCTCAGTGCTTTGTTGGTTAACGGGAAAAACAAGCCTGTTTTAAATAATGAAGCAGTGTATTATACAGTAAATACAGTTCTCATTACAGCCATTAATAAACACGAAATCTGCGCCATTCTCATTGCTTCAGTGGCTCGCAGCGCTTTGTTGCTTGCGGGTAGGAGACTCAAACAAGTCTGTGTAATATGGAAAGGCAGTGTATTATATAGTTTTCATTACTGTTACGGCTATTCATTATCTCTGGCACTGTGCTGCTCTTAATGTCTTTATTGGCTAAAGGGAGGAGTCTAAAACAAGTCTGTGTAACATAGAGAAGCAGTGTATGGTACAGCAAAAACGATTGCCATGAGAGCTATTCATATGCTCTAAATCTGCCCAGTTCTCATTGCCTCAGTGCCTTGTTATTTATGGGTAGGAGACTAAAACAAGTCTTCGTAACATGATGGGGTAGTATACTGTATAGTAACAAAAAAAAAATTCCTATCGATCCTTGGGTTCTTTACTCAAATTGTTGTTTAGGCAGGAAGAAAAGATATAAGATGGTATACTTATACTGTGATTATGTCTATATAGCTACTATACAGGAGATTGCACCCTGTTTTTGCTATGACCCATGATCACACGCTTTCAAAAATAAAATTTTGCAGACATTTCGATTATCATCGAAATAATTGGGCCTACTGTCGAACGTGGGTTCGTTTTACAAGGGACCAATATAGAACATTTGAGTGCAAGGACTTGGGTTGGCCATTGCTATGGATACCACGGGTCTAGGTTGGATACCTCCTCACATCATCAGGTCTAGGTTGGATACCTCCTTACATCATCGGGTCTAGGTTGGATACCTCCTTACATCATCGGGTCTAGGTTGGATACCTCCTCCAGACATCAGGTCTAGGTTGGATACCTCCTCACGTCATGAGGTCTAGGTTTCTAATTTGGATACCTCCTCACGTCATCAGTTCTAGGTTGGATACCTCCTCACGTCATCAGGTCTAGGTTGCTAAGTTGGATACCTCATCACGTCATCAGGTCTAGGTTGGATACCTCCTCACATCATCAGGTCTAGGTTGCTAAGTTGGATACCTCCTCACGTCATCAGGTCTAGGTTGGATACTTCCTCACGTCATCGGGTCTAAGTTGGATACCTCCTCACGTCATCAGGTCTAGGTTGGATACCTCCTCACGTCATCAGGTCTAGGTTGGATACTTCCTCACGTCATCGGGTCTAAGTTGGATACCTCCTCACGTCATCAGGTCTAGGTTGGATACCTCCTCACGTCATCAGGTCTAGGTTGGATACTTCCTCACGTCATCGGGTCTAAGTTGGATACCTCCTCACGTCATCAGGTCTAGGTTGGATACCTCCTCACGTCATCAGGTCTAGGTTGGATACTTCCTCACGTCATCGGGTCTAAGTTGGATACCTCCTCACGTCATCAGGTCTAGGTTGGATACCTCCTCACGTCATTGGGTCTAAGTTGTATACCTCCTCACGTCATTGGGTCTAGGTTGCTAAGTTGGATACCTCCTCACTTCATCAGGTCTAGGTTGCATACTTCCTCACGTCATCGGGTCTAGGTTGGATACTTCCTCACATCATCGGGTCTAGGTTGGATACTTCCTCACATCATCGGGCCTAAGTTGGATACCTCCTCACGTCATCAGGTCTAGGTTGGATACTTTCTCACGTCATCAGGTCTAAGTTGGATACCTCCTCACGTCATCGTGTCTTCCCTGGAAAGTAGATTTATGCTAAAATATGCTAATGACTTTACAAGACAACATATGTACTCGTGGGGGTGTTGAAGATTTGTAAAAGGGACTCATTGTGTCTCCTTGTGCTCAATGTTATTGAGTTGCTTCACTCTTGTGAACGTTGGCTGCGCCTTCTGTTGTCACCAGGTAGTCACTTGTAAGAAAAAAAAAATTATATTAAAAAAAATTGCTCATTTTCTGTTATTAGCCAAGGATGCCCTGTTCTGTTGACAGACTAATTATTGTGGGGGTTTTTTTAGAGTTTTTTGCAGCTTTCTACAGGTCAAACAGTTTTAAAATGTCTAAAAACCATAGGATAATAATAACTCTCAGAATACTGCTTTAAGCGATAGTCAGGTACTTTCTGCAGCATAGGCAGCAAACCAAAAATTCTAACCTGCTGGATTTTTCTCTGCATGTTCTTGGTCACATGAATTTGTTTGATCTTGTCAAATGAGAAATATTAATATGTAGTCTGTCCTGTGACGATCCAAGACCGTCATATGACCAGGATACAATTATATACACAGCAAGTATTGAAATGAAAGCTGGAAGTCATTGATATAGAAAATATTAAATAAAAAAGTTTTCATTATATAAAGGAAAATTATTAAGAGCTAAAACCGGAATACTGCTATAGGCGAGTCAGGTACTTTCTGCAGCATGGGCAGAACTGAAGTGTATCCCTGGACCTGCTATATAGTCTGTACGACGACGAGCAGTTTCTGTTCAGATATTCCCAGCTACAGCCTGGAGCGCGGTCCGCAGCTATTCATTAACTCTGACTCCGTTCTCAGTGCCTCTTGCAGCCGCACCAGGGGTTGTTTAAGGACAAAGGGGATTTGCATAGTTTCTGCTGTGACTGCTGAACAGCAGATATAAACATGTTCTTCCGTAACCAGTATAAATAGGTTGTTTGTCCCTTTTCGACAGAGATCTCTCGATAACCTTTGCTACAGCGGCGCACCGGGTCTAAAATATAGGCTTTTTATTTACGTGCAAAACCGGAGAGACTTTATCTTGTATGGAAACGAGAACTTTCTTCGCAGTTTCTAGTAGCCCCAGAGACCCGATTTCCTCCCGCTATAAACTCAGTGACCTAAAAAAAAATAACAGGCGCCAACATCAACTCTGGGGACTTATTTTGATTGTTTCGCATGCCGTAAATGCTAATTAATACAAACAATGAGGTAGGAATCCATAATATCGGATTTTAGCCCCCCCGCTGAGTTTAGAAGACGCAACGATGGCTGATAAAAAAATGTCACCGGGTCTGTACTGCTTTACGAATGGAAGGGAAATGATCAGCAAGAGAAAAGTCATAGGTAGCCATCATCGGGTCCAGGGTTGGATATCTCCTCACGTCATCGGGTCTAGGTTGGATACCTCATGCCACCGGGTCTAGGTTGGATACTTCCTCACGTCATCAGGTCTAGGTTGGATATCTCCTCATGTCATGGGGTCTAGGTTGGATACCTCCTCACGTCATCGGGTCTAGGTTGGATACTTCCTCACGTCATCGGGTCTAGGTTGCTAAGTTGGATACTTCCTCACATCATCAGGTCAAGGTTGGATACCTCCTCACGTCATCGGGTCTAAGTTGGATACCTCCTCACGTCATCAGGTCTAGGTTGGATACCTCCTCACATCATCAGGTCTAGGTTGGATACTTCCTCACATCATCGGGTCTAAGTTGGATACCTCCTCATGTTATCGGGTCTAGGTTGGATACCTCCTCACGTCATCAGGTCTAGGTTGGATACCTTCTCACATAATCAGGTTTAGGTTGGATACCTCCTCACATCATCAGGTCTAGGTTGGATACTTCCTCACGTCATCGGGTCTAAGTTGGATACCTCCTCATGTCATCAGGTCTAGGTTGGATACCTCCTCATGTCATCAGGTCTAGGTTGGATACTTCCTCATGTCATCGGGTCTAAGTTGGATACCTCACGTCATCGGGTCTAGGTTGGATACTTCCTCATGTCATCGGGTCTAGGTTGGATACCTTCTCACGTCATCAGGTCTAGGTTGAATAACTCCTCACGGCATCAGATCTAGGTTGGATACCTCCTCACGTCATCAGGTCTAGGTTGGATACTTCCTCACATCATCGGGTCTAAGTTGGATACTTCCTCACATCATCAGGTCTAGGTTGGATACTTCCTCACGTCATCGGGTCTAAGTTGGATACCTCCTCATGTCATCAGGTCTAGGTTGGATACCTCATGTCATCAGGTCTAGGTTGGATACTTCCTCACGTCATCGGGTCTAAGTTGGATACCTCACGTCATCGGGTCTAGGTTGGATACTTCCTCATGTCATCGGGTCTAGGTTGGATACCTTCTCACGTCATCAGGTCTAGGTTGAATAACTCCTCACGGCATCAGATCTAGGTTGGATACCTCCTCACGTCATCAGGTCTAGGTTGGATACTTCCTCACATCATCGGGTCTAAGTTGGATACCTCCTCACATCATCAGGTCTAGGTTGGATACCTCCTCACGTCATCGGGTCTAGGTTGGATACTTCCTCACGTCATCGGGTCTAGGTTGGATACCTCCTCATGTCATCGGGTCTAGGTTGGATACTTCCTCACGTCATCGGGTCTAGGTTGGATACCTCCCTTATTTAAACGGCCGCCATATTATAAGGGATTAAACGGGTGTCCACTTTCCCCCCCCCAAAAAAAGGTGGCAAGCCTGTCCGATGATTGCGTTTGGATTGAAAAGTCCCCTTGAAGTAAATAAGGCTTAGCCGCAATACCAGATACATCCTTAGGACTGGTGTGGCGCTGTTTTGATTTTTTAAAAATCCATGGATCTAGAAAATTCGTATCAAATCCTACTGTTCCAGTAGGCTACGTTCACCTGGAACTTTTTTTGGAGGTGGAAAAAATCTGATGGGTTATTCAAGAGGAATCCAATTCAGAAAATGTCCCTTTTTGGGGGGAGGGGGATGTATAGGATTTTTTTTTTTGTTATGTGAAACATTTCCTGAAGAGTTTTTTTGTTGTAGTCTTTTGACTTGTTTAGAGCAGATTGAACGAGGACACGTCAACTGTCTACCCTCCAAAAACACAAAAGGGACAGAGTGACATTTTGACGTCTTTGTATGAATTGAAAAGCGGCTGTACCCAGTGTGCAGTGCAGTCCCCCTCCGCGCGCAGTACATCACTTCTTGTTTATACTTGCATGACACTGATGGAGACACGGCAAACCCTTATATATCCTGTTCAGATGCCACAAGTCTCAAACCACAAGTGCTTGTGTGCAAAGTCCTTCAGATAAGTGGATTTTTTAAATTCTCATACCCCCCACTACTTTTTTTTTTTTAGAAAGCCGGTAAAAAGATTAACCGGTTCATGCAAAATTAAAGATTGTTAAAGTTTTTGGTTTTTTTTCATCTGATTGGTGGCGGTTCGACGCTATGCACCCCCAGCAGCAGCGCCGTGTAGTGGCCATTCTCGGTACTGCAATAAAAAGTGGATGGCGCTGTACTGTTGCGACTTCATGCACCGAGTTGCAGACAGCTGCTGATCCGTAGGTGTGCCAGATGTTGGACCTCCACCGATTTGATAGGATAGGTCATCAGTATCTTAACTCTGGATAACCCCTTTAAAGGGAACCTGTCACCCCAAAATCGCGGGTGAGGTAAGCCCACCGGCATCAGGGGCTTATCTACAGCATTCTGGAATGCTGTAGATAAGCCCCCGGTGTATCCTAAAAGATGAGAAAAAGACATTAGATTATACTCACCCAGGGGCGGTTCCGCTGCTGGTGCGGTCCGGCGCCTCCTATCTTCATCAGATGACGTCCTCTTCTGGTCTTCACGATGCGGCTCTTTTGAGGGCAGAGCAAAGTACTGCAGTGCGCAGGCGCCGGGAAAGGTCAGAGAGGCCGGGCGGAGAGGCTGTGGCTGTGTCTGGTATTACAGCTCTGTCCCCACCACTTTATAGGGGTTGACCAATGGGTAAGAAATATTTTTCAAAGGTCTCAGGCTGTAGTAAGCTGACAGCCCACTGCATATTGTGTCCTTCATTGGCTTCTTACACTACAGAGTAGAGGCATATTATAAAGATTATGTTATAACTTCTCTTTAAAGGGCTCTTGTCACTTGCCAGTAATATGTCATTTTTTTGATTGGTGTAAATGCCGCTGTTCTCCTGAATCCGGCGATGTCTTTCTTTTATTCCTACGCCTCTCCATTCATGAGATATGACTAGTTTAGTGTTGTTAGCCAAATAGGCGTGATCGTCAAGTCTCTCTGGGCGTCTTCTTGCGCATTACGCCCACTTGGATAACAAGACTAGATTTATATTCGAGGAAGAAAGGGCTATATCTCAGGAACCGAGAGGCGCAGGAAGGAAAGAAAAACAACGCCGGACTCGGGAGAACAGCGGCATTAACACTGGATGAAAATAAAAATGACATATTTACATCAAATGAAAGACCTTCTGTCAGGCCAGGGTAGTATGGCGGTATTATTCTTTATGATAGCTGTACTTTTCAATTATGCTACATAGCAGTGTGATATTCTGAGACCTCTTCAACCTATCACTAACTTCTGGCACCTTCCCCTCTGCATTCAAACATGCCACAATCACGCCTATCCTTAAAAAGCCAACCCTCGATCCAACTGCTATGTCCAGCTATCGCCCAATATCGCTGCTCCCATTTGCTTCCAAACTCCTGGAGCAGCACGTGCACGCTGAACTCTCCTCCCACCTCTCATCTAACTTGTACGACAATCTACAATCTGGTTTCCGCCCCCATCACTCAACTGAGATAGCCCTGACCAAAATCACTAACGACCTACTTACCGCCAAAGCTACTGGACAATACTCTGTACTCCTCCTTCTAGACCTGTCCTCTGCTTTCGACACAGTTGACCACTGCCTCCTACTGCAGATGCTCTCCTCCTTTGGCATCAAAGACTTCGCCCTATCCTGGATCTCCTCATACCTTTCCAACCGCACATTCAGCGTCTCCCACTCCCATACTACCTCCTCATCCCACCCTCTCTCTGTTGGAGTCCCCCAAGGCTCTGTTCTAGGACCCCTACTCTTCTCAATCTATACACTTGGCTTGGGACAACTCATAAAGTCCCATGGATTCCAGTACCACCTCTATGCTGACGACACTCAGATCTACCTCTCTGGCCCAGACATCACCTCTCTGCTGTCCAGAATCCCAGAGTGCCTATCAGCCATATCCTCCTTCTTCTCCTCTCGCTTCCTCAAACTCAATGTGGACAAATCTGAACTCATCATCTTTCCTCCATCCCACAAATCTTCCTTACTTGACCTATCTATCGCAGTCAACGACATCACGCTTTCCCCTGTACCCGAAGTCCGCTGCCTCGGAGTAACCTTCGACTCTGCCCTGTCCTTCAAACTGCACATCTAAGCTCTTTCCACCTCCTGTTGCCTCCAGCTCAAAAATATCTCCAGGATCCGTCCTTTCCTCAACCCCCAATCTACTAAAATGCTTGTGCACGCCCTCATCATTTCCCGCCTTGACTACTGCAACATCCTTTTCTGTGGCCTCCCTGCTAACACCCTTGCAC